>NW_024962271.1:2008825-2027558 GCF_019238085.1 Lagopus leucura | reverse complement strand
TCCTCTCCTCTCCTCTCCTCTCCTCTCCTCTCCTCTCCTCTCCTCTCTTCCTGTTCTCCCAAGCTCTGGTTCCTGTAACAGGTTGCTGCCCATTTTTTCTTGCGTATTGCTGTGCAGGAATATAGTAACAGTAACTGTTTTTGAAGCAGGAGGAGAAAAAGGTTAATGAGTTGTGAATGTGCACAGTGATCTTTAGAAAAGTTCTGAGTGAAAGCATACAAAAGAAAGTAGTACCAGATGTATGTCATGTCATTATTTTATAAATCAGACCATAAAATTGTATTTGGTATGTGTAGGTTAAAAATGAGGGATTATCTTTGTTTCCACAACTGGACTTATGCCTTCTAGCAAAAGAAAATAAATTCCAATTAAATGCAGAGCAGAGCTGTAAATAGCAGTGGCCTGGTAATTACTGCACCAACTTAGATGAAAGTATTACTTAGCGATTAAATGTCAACAGGTTTCATAAACAGCAAATGTCTTTAAGTTGACATAAAGAAGACCTCTCTGGAGGTCATTGTAAATACCAGATTTATTGTGCCTCAGTGGAGAATGTGCTGAAAATGGAAAGGGCAGTGTCACTGTGGATCTTTGGAGCAGTGTCTCACTACAGCAGGAGAGCTGTTAGTGCCTGCAGTAAGATAGTTTTTATTCCTCAAACCAACTGTTGACAAACCATATTCCATACATGCTGTATTAATGAGAAAAATGTTCCTTTTTCAGGTCAGACTATGATGACTGGAGACCAGCCCTGGCCAGCTTGCTTCAACCTATCCCATTTCCCAAGGAGTAAGTTTGTTCTGTCTTAGCATTTACTTGATTATTTGCATTCCTGTTGTTTTGTAGTGCAACATAGTGTAAAACATGATGATAAGAAGAACTTTGTGCCCCAAGTATAAGTTTAGATTATAGAGTTGAATTTACTGATATGGAGATACTTGAAGTCCTCCCCATCCTCATTTCTTTAAGAGGACCCTGAAGAGCAAAATGGTTAACAGGCAAGGAAGAAAGGAGAGCTGGTGAGGAGAGCTAAGTGAGAGGTGTAGTAGAGGAAGATGCTTTACTGGTGTGACAGAGACTTGTATCATTTATACTTACAATTATGTGAAGAAGCTACCCTATGGATCAGCCTGGCTCCCTCAGAAACCTGTTAATGAGCAGTTGTGTTCATAAAATGCAGACCTCCACGGACAAACATTACAACCTATAATTGTACAATTTGCTGGCTTATCACATCCCCTAATGACCTAATGTCTTGAATCAGAGAAGTCTAATCCTCTGTGCCAGGTTACCTGGGCTACAGCAAGAGCTTGGAAGTAGGCAACAGAGGCATGATTTACCTAAGTTAAATTTGAGCCCTGGGAGAGCTGTAAGCCACACCATGAGCAAAACACCTCACAGAATGACCATTAATTGTTTTCCTGATGTATGATGTTAATTAGGTGTGACCATACCTTAATTGCAGTGCAGTTTGAGTATTCATCTGGCTGTTGGAGGTAGCCAAAATTCTGTTTATAATTATGTAGCTGTTTTGCTAGTCTTTTGTTTGATTCTATCTGACCCTAAGGTCCCTCTGATGTTAATGGAAAGATGCTTTACCTGATATTTTTTTGAAAGATTATTCTTTTTGCCTTTTGTGTTGTGTTGTGTTTGTGTCTAGTAAGTCCATTTATTATCTGGAATGAACTGAAAAGTGTGTTGTGTTTTGTTCTGTTTTGTTTTGTTTTCCCCCTCCCTCTTCCCAAATTCTCATACCTGTCTGTTTTAAATTTCAGGGCACTTGCACACGAGAAATTCACAAAGTAAGTTGATGCTTGTTTGTTTTGTTAAGGGGAGCAATTATTTAAAAAACTTGTTCTAGTCAATAGCAGTAGTGATGTATTATTCAATATTGTATCTCTGAGGTTTGTTATCTGTGTGGTGCTGTGAGCATGTTCTGTTAGCAATAAAAAGATGTACTTTTCTTTGTAATTTACTGTGACAGCAGGAGCCCAAGGACTAAAGGCACTGGATTCTGATAGAATTTACAAACCAGTTTGTCACTGCACATCTCTGAAAGCTTTTCTAGACTGTTTTGAATAGACTCTCTTCTTAGTGATCGCTTTCAGACTTCATATTTCCTTCTGTGGAAGCAGCTTGACTTTTATCTCTCTAAAGTACGTGAATATATATTGTGTAAAGAGTAATCCAAGGGAGCTGTGACACTTGTGTGAATACTGCAAGCAACAGCTGCCTGTACTTGTCCTTTTACATTTCTTTTTTCTTTTTTTTCTCTTTTATAGAGAGCTGAAATACGTGATTCAGAGATTTGCAGAAGACCCAAGACAAGAAGTAAGTTTATTGCCCGTTTGCCCAGAGCATTAATTGGAAGGATCTCGTTCAGAAGGTCCTTCCTTAAGAGGTCTGTTTCGAAATGTGTGCTTTGGCTGTGCTTGAGGCTCTAGGGAGAAATACCCACTCAGGAGATACTGTTTTACGAGTGGTTTCTTGTCTTATATATAAACATACATTTGTGACCTTCTGGCCTGAGCTCAGTTAATGTCCTTGCTCTGCAGTAAACTGCAACCAGTCTTTAGATTCTCTCCCAGTTTTTCATCTTCCATATGAAAAAAGGGAAGCAAACTGCATGGATCCATGCAGCTCAAAAAATGACAGGTTTTACTTAGCTGTTTTTTAAGTTACACTGTCTGCAAATGACCGTAATTCGTGTAAATCAGCAGGAGAAAGAGGGTAGGAGGCACGTTGCTGGGATGACTGTGTAGCTGTAGCCTCTCGGTGGCTGACTGCTTCCTAGCTACATATGTAACTTATTTAACGTGAGCAGCTTTGGCTGAATCAGAGGGAACCTCTCATCTGCATTCATTTTTGGTGCCAGCACAAAGGAGAGAAAGCTCGCCTGAACTGTGGGTGAGGAGCCTACATTGTCGTCATGGCCCAGACTCAACGTGTTCAGTGTTTCAGCTTTTGTGAGCAATAGTCACCTGTGTTGGATAACAAAGACCTTCTTGTTTTAGACTGACATCAGGATTTCATCTCCATTGTTGCATACCCAAGTAAGGGTGCATGGACCTTACCCCCACCTCCTCAAAAATTAGAACGTAATTTCTGTGTCCCTTCAGGGAAAAAAAAAAAGGAAGAAAGCTTCATGGTGATACTTCTGTTAGAATGTGAGAGTAGATACAGTAATCATTCTAGCGGGCCAAATTTAGACAAATGATGGTACACCAGTTTATATGTACCAGTTCTTCTGTGCAACTTCCACCTTACGTATTCCTGTTGAGTTTTCTGTGTTGGCTTCCTTCATCCTGACTTTAATAAGTCTTATTACAGCAGGAGAAATGAGAACTGTACATGATTGGAATGAGCAAGCTATCCGCCACTGCATTCAGTATTTGTATCACGTCAGAAGTGTAGACACATGCTGGGAGAACAGGGGGAGAATGGCAGAAGCTCAGAAATCTAGGCTGCTTTTTTTTTCTTTTTTGTTGCATTTTTATTCCCAAGTAAAAGGAGCTGTTCTAGATTAGACCCATTTTGTGTTTGATTCCTGTACAGCAAATAAAAAAGGGGCATGCGATTAACAGTGGCATAGCTTCCCTCCTTCTCTGTAGTGGAAAGAAAGGGTTTCTGTGTGTGAAGACTTCCTAACGTGTAAATTGTAATATTAACCATGAAACTTCCAGTAGACCCCAGGTAGGCAGGGTTACCTCTATTGGTGCAGTGTGGGAGACACTGGTGATTACTGGCAGGGTCTGTAACCTTCCCAATGTCTTTGCTTTTTGGCAGGTCCACTCATGTTTGCTGAGTGTGCGGGCTGGCAAAGATGGTTGGTTCCAGCTCTACAGCCCTGGAGGAGTGGCATGTGATGATGATGGAGAGCTGTTTGCCAGTATGGTACGTGTCTGCAATAACATGGGTTTAGTAACTTGTTTGCAGTAAGTAGGTAATGCATAGCTGGCAACAAAAAGTTTTACTTGCATTTAAAAATATATATGTGTAAGTCATACTGAACATTTTAGGACATGCCTGTTCTCTTAAATTCAGATTGACCTGTGAAAGAGTGGGCAAAGACTGTTCACAGAAGGGTTCATCTGTTTTCACTTTTCTTCTTATGTTTGCAAAAGAAAAAAAAATATGTCCAGAACTAAATCATTTATCCTGAGAGCCTTTGTGGTCCATGATATTTATAAGCATCAGGAGGTGGTGTGCATGAGAAAGCACAATGCTAACATACATTAATATGCAGTATTCTATGCCTTTTGCAGAGATGCTGATAAATACTTAAAGAGCTGCTAATGACTAATCATAAAATCCAAAAAACATCCTGTTCTGAGATGGGCTTTATATTAATCTTAGCATCAGTATTTTCCATCACTTAAGAAAACCTCCAAAAATCTTAATGCCAATGACTGCATAAAGTAAAATCTTTCTTAGCTTGAAGCTCACTTCCTTAAAGGTGTTCTTCTAAAGGCCTTCTTGGTAATGCTGGTAGTGCAGCCATAAGGAAGAGGAGTTGTGTGGTAACACTTGACCTTCTTTAGAATTGACCTCATCATGGAATGACTGTGGTATTTTCAGTAGTATTGAACATAGCCCAGGCAACACTGTGGACCAAGGAACATGAGTTACAAGCTTTTTGTAGAGGGGTTCTGGTATTCTACATGGTGGACCTCTTAGTGCCCAGGTCACTGGAAACTACACATTGTGTTCTGCCAGCAAGCTGGTGAATCAGCCGCCTGGGCCATAAAATGAAACTTTCAGCTGGGAACCCAAAATCTTCTGAAATTAATCTCTAGGGTTTTTAAATGGGAAAGGACATTGCCATCCTCTTGTGAGATGAGACTTCGATTGGTATGAGTAGCTTTGCATTTCAGCTATGGATGTCACTGCGATATCTTCCATTCTATCTGGAGCTAGGAGAGCGTCTGCAGCACACTTCTGTCTGCTAGGAGTCTTCCTGAGTTTTCTCAGCATGTCTTTCCTTTCAGGGCAAATAAAGCAAAAGGGAAAGGAAGACAATGGCCCAGGTAGAGCAAATGAAGTTCTGACTTACAGGAACATAAGGTTGAGGATTGCTGGATTTTCACTGGGCACTTCTTCCTTTCCTCACCAGTTCCATTTTCTTCACTTTGAGAGATGATTTTCTCCGTCACCACTCCTTACCCAAGGCTAGTGCTCAGCCTGCAGATTGCCAGCACCATTTTTACATACAGCCCTTGCAACCCTTGATTTCCAGCTGGCATTTCCAGAGAAACTGAGCTGCAAACAGCAAGGAAAACAAATTCTCCTGTGCTTCCCCTGGAGCTGGGGTCATTGTGTTGCTAGGAATGGGATGGGGACAGTTGCACAGCTGCTCCGATATTTCCTGCAGAGATTTTATCAGGCTGTCAGCTGGGCTGCTTTGCAGAGGAAAGCTACCCATTCCCTCCCATCATTCCAGGCATTACCTTGTTCAAAAAGTGACTTCTAGTCAGCTATACAGCTACAAAGAAACTGCAGCCCTAATAACAGTGGAGACCTCCTTTTCTTTATTTGTCACGAGTACTTCTGTTTGTTTGAGTGCATAACAGTGTCCATTCTAGATATGTGTTTCTTAGGCTTACACTTCTAATTTAAGCTATTTGTTTCTCAAATAGGTTCATATTCTAATGGGATCTTGCTATAAAACAAAGAAGTTTCTGCTTTCACTGGCTGAAAATAAATTAGGACCTTGCATGCTGCTGGCCTTGAGGGGTAACCAGACGATGGTAGAGGTAAGCCCGTAACATACGTAATCATACGGTTTATGAGCAGCATTAAGATTCAGTTTCACACTGCCTTCTCCAGAATTAGATCCCATGGAACTAGAGAAGCTGAGTTCAAGTCTGTCGTATCAAACACCAGTAGCAGGCAGTTGTGTTGTGAAATATTGTTGCTCTGCAGATATGTGTGAATTACATGAGAGGTGAGTCCAAGAATTTTTGGACAAAGGGATCGTTTGCTCTAATCCACTTGGAGGGACAGTGATGGGAAATAAATGGCAATGAATGCACAGGCTGCAGCAGAGGATCAGAATTCAGAGCAGTGAGACTTCCTGTGACTAAATGCTCGATGCTTGTCCTGCCACCTGCAGAATCAGCACTGAAAGAAAGTGCATTTATCAAAAGCATTTACTTGTATTTTCAGTGTTTAGGACATGTTATTTTTCTTGCATTAATAGCAAATACTATTTTTTGCATTCCTTCAGAGAAGTTTCTTAATAAATGCCAAAGGGAAATAGAAATTGATTAACTGAGTGGAAGAAGTCACAATGTTTTGCAATTTAATGTTACTTATCTTCATTAAGAAGTACCTGCAATTAAAATGGAAAGCTTTTATTGCCTCCATAGCTGCAATGACATAAGTAGCTGAAAATGAAGGGCAGCATGGAGAGTACAGGCTGTGTCCCACTGTAGCATCTGCTGGGGTCTGCCTTGCTTCTGGGGCATCAGGCACAGTCCCAGTGATGGAGGGTGTCTGGCTGCAACATTCAGCTCCCCGTGCCATTTTCACTCAGCCTCTCAAACCTCTCCCCATCGTATGTTGGGTGCACTCCACATGCACTTTGTTGGTACATAAAGCCCAGCTCTTAGGGACAGAAAATCCAGCACTTGGCTGGCTGCATGGCTCTACTGCTCATGCTAATATCCCAAATCTGCTACTCAGCAGTCCAGCCAGTGCAGCTGGGAAATACCAAATCGATTGTACCTGTTCTGATGAGGGCTGTGGCATGAAGCCATCTTCCAGCACTGATACAAAGTAATTGCGCCTGTTGGTCAGAAGGAATGAGCACTAATGGAAGCCAGGATAGATAGGGTGACTTTCAGAGACTGGAGGTCATTCTGTACAATAAAAAAATGTGTTTCTTGTACTGGGAAGTCAGTAAATGTTAAGATCTCCCCCAGTCTAGCCTCTATAATGCATCCTCTAAAAACATACCCAGTAATTTAAACTAGCATGCCCAGGTGAATTAGAATATTTGGAAAAAAATGAATGCAAGCACTGCAGTGACTGCTCTTCTTTCATTCTGCTGCTAGATTTTGTGTTTGATGCTGGAATACAACATCATCGATAATAATGACACCCAGCTCCAGATCATCTCTACTCTGGAAAGCACAGACGTGGGAAAGAGAATGTATGAACAGCTGTGTGACAGGCAGAGGGAGTTAAAAGAGCTGGTATGTCACCCTGCATGCAGTATTGCCATAGCACACTGTGGTCTGTACTCGCCAGAAATGGAGGTACAAAAGAAAGACAAGCAGGGTGTGAAATTCCTGGTTAACAACAGGATGGGAGCAGTGTTCAGGGGATCCCATTGTGAATGTATATGCTGTGTGATATTTGCTGAAGTATCTGATCCCATACTAGGTTTCTGAGTGATAATCAGGAAGCTGCTTGGAATCTGTGTGAAAGAAAAGGGGTGAAATCTTGCTGTCTTAAAATCTTGTAAGTCAGCTTGTCAAATTCTGCCACCTTTTGACATGTGAGTAGCAAATGGTCCTAGTGCTGGCCAGCATTTCTTAATGCTTTGACATTCGGAACATTTCTCTGAGGTCTAGTTCACATCACAGATTTTTCCTAATTTTAAAGACGGGGTCCACAGGCAGTAGATAAATCTGCTCTCATTAGCACTTCATCTGCAAATGTACCCGTGGTCTTCCTCTTCCTTTTTTCTTACTTGTATTTCTCCTCTTTGACCCCCTGCTTTCAGCCTGTAAAGAATGTGTTTTTTATAGTGAAGTAAATGATTTTATCAGCTGCACAGTCAGAGGCTGAAGCAGAGATGCTGACCCATGGCATGAAGACCACTGGCTGTGGTTAGTTGCATTCCCTGGGGAGGCATCTGGCACGCACAGGAAAAGTCTGTTGGTGCAGAAAAAGCAGGGAAGGGGTGGAAGGGCTGGCAGGGGGCTTTGAAATCAGAGCAGGGTTCATTCTAGGGAAAAACTCCCTCTGCTTCAGTTGGTCTGAAATGTAATTTGGCAATCTCTTTGACCAAAATATCTTCTCTCTTGCAGCAAAGAAAAGGTGGTCCCACGAGGTTAACACTGCCATCAAAGTCCACAGTAAGTTAATCTTGCCAATAAAAAAAACAAGCTTTGTCTTTCCATATTTAAACCTTGATTTATGTTTGCCATGTGGCACAGTGGTTTCGGTCAGTCAAGAGAGGAGCCCTTCCACTTGCTCTGTCAACATGACTGGGGTTTGCATGAGCAAGGGCACACTGCTGTTCTTGCAGCAGCGTGCAATGCCAGTACAAGCAGCAGGTCGTCAGGTTTACAGTGGTGCACAGGCTTGGAATGTATGATTCAATCAAAATAGAGATCTGAGAACCAGATTTTGCATTTAAAAAAGCAGACTTAATAATGTGCAGTTCTACATTTTACACACTGACTTCTGCTGAAAGAGGTCCATCTCTGGTGCAGTTTGAGGGCATTGTAAACCCAGAGCAGCATCACTGAAACCCAGGTAGCGTATCAGAGCCCAGTGTGGGTCTAGGATGTGCAGTGACATCTGCATTAAGCTGAGAAGCTCATCTTTGGGGTTAGTTCTGAAACTCATGCCTTGGTGTCTCGTAAGGATACGCACTCCAAGAAGATTTCTGTCCTACTGTCTGGATGCATTTTTCCCAGGGTGTGTGAAGCAATGCTGCCACAAGAGCCCAGCTGCTTGCCAACAAACAGAAACTTCTCTGTGTGGTTCTCTGTTGCTGTAAACAAGTGGTGGAACTGTGCAATCCGTGCTGGTTAGCAGGAGCAGCGACACCACTGCAGATGGTTGCAGGCTGAGGAGTTGATAATCTTGCTCATCAATCTGATGTTTGCTTTCAGGATGCAGACCTGGCCCGCTTGCTAAGCTCGGGATCTTTTGGAAATTTGGAAAATCTCAGCCTGGCCTTTACCAATGTAACAAGTGCTTGTGCTGAGCACCTCATTAAACTGCCTTCACTCAAGCAGCTGAACCTGTGGTCAACCCAGGTAAGTGCTTTGCAGACTGAAACTCAGAGCAGGAACCCGTGCTGATTAATTCTGAAATTTCACGTTACGTCAGCATGAGACAAATGTGTGAAGAGGTTTGCTTGGAATGAGTTTGCCTTCATGCTGTTTTTACAGGGCCTATAAAAAATGGTCTGCCTTATCCCCAGGGTTCATTTTTTTGTAATTTTTATTTTAAATTTTAATTCAGTTTTAATTATTAAAGGATTGCATTTGTCTGGGGTTGGAAGCACCAGTTTGGCATTGTTGGAACTGCGTAGTTCACAGTATGTCTACTGCTGTTTGTTTGTTGGAGAAGAGTTCATGCTTTCACCCATTCAGGACACACACAAAAAAAAAAAACAACACAAAAAAAGATCACTGTGCAGCTTAACTGGTCAAGCAAAGCAGACAGGCTGTGTGTTGTAGGTAGTGAATGGCCCTGAATGCTGGTCAACTAAAATTTCCTCAAAAACAGCAAGAAAATAAACTCAAATAATGAATAAATATAAGGAAACTGTAATGAGAATGTAGTTATTCTGTAAGCAAAAACAGGGCTGATTAACTGAATAAATCATTGAGCAGTTAATGGAAAGAGTTTTTAAAGTAAATTTGTTCTTCTGCAATTCCCTGCTGGTTTTGGTCTCTGAGATCTCCCCTCAAGAGTTTTTCCCCGTTTTCTATTAGCACCTATTTGTAGTGCTTACTGAAAATATGAATGTTCCCAGTGCAGCCACAACAGGCAGTACTTTTTTTCACTGAAATGTCATGTAAATATCTTGCCTTGTTTTCCTAACTATTTTTATACCTCAGAAATTTCCCCTTTTTGTCTGGGGAGTAAGAAGCAGAATCTGATTCCTTGCAAGTTTCCAGACTATCTTGTATCTGTCTCCTCTGGATTTGTCCCAGCAGTGTAACTTCTGCATCTGAAAACTGAGTGTGATTTCGCTCGGCGCAGAGCTGCGTTTTGTGTGATAAAAAAGAGCTGAGATTCCATTTTACTTTGTGATACCCTGGTTTCCATTAATTGAGAATTTAGAACCAGCAGAAATGAAGTGGGTCAATAGAACAATTACTAATCAATAGGACATTGTTCTTGAGACCAAAATAACTAATTAATACCACTTGCCTCTTATGCTTTTTGTGATGTGGTTGGGAGCTGGCTGGGACTGCCATAGCCATCTTGTATAGCCTGGGAGGGAGGGAGCCCTCTCATACAAAGTCCTGACTTCTGAGGCACTGCTCTAATTAAATGGTGTCCTGTGGTTAAGCACTGGGTAGCCAGTAAGCAGACCTGTATTCAAACCCACAACAATTATCTGCAACCGTGCACAAGTTAGTTTTTCTATTCCCCATCCACAAAATATGAATAGAACTATCTACTTTTGCTCGTGTTGCTGGAGATTCAGGTAAACAGCCTGAGCTCAGCCCCAGTTCTGAGTGTGCGTTGTCTGCGCAATGATGTCCGTGCACTGTTTGAACACAACTTTGCTTGCCCCTGCAGTTCGGAGACGCAGGGCTGCGGCTCCTGTCTGAACACCTCACGATGCTGCAAGTGCTCAACCTGTGCGAGACGCCTGTCACGGATGCTGGGCTGCTGGCCCTTAGTTGTAAGTGACCAAAGCGAGCCGAAAGCCACGTGGGTGCAGGGGAATTCACGTGGTTCAGACAGCAGCTTTAGTTCTTGGCTGCAGGCAAGGAAAGGAGCGCTGTCGTCTGAGCCTGCTGTGGTGCTTTGTGGTTTTATTTTTTTCTGTCCCAGAGTGTACTCTCCCTCTTGCCTCTAGCTGTATTGATGTCATTTGTCTCCATCTCGCAACATGACCTGTGCCCTGGGACTTCCCAGCCATTTTCACACTCCCTGCTCCAGGCAGGAGCCACAGACCATCTTTTTAATGAGTTTAGCGACTGTGTGCGGCAGGTTCCACATCTCTGACATGTTTTGCTCCTTCTTTCTGAGGAAGAGGCTCAGACTGTTCTCATGTGGTTTAATATCAGAGCTAAGTAGGGCAAGGCAGACTGGGGTTGTCTGAGCAACATTCAGGATTCCCCTCTGTACCAAATGCTGCGTCATGTGCCAGAATAAGACTCTTTCCTATGTCCAGCAGTGAATTATAAACCTCTCCTACTGGGTTTAAAGGGCTCCTTTAATAGGCTTGATCTTACACAGACATGCCAGACAGGCCAGTAGTTACAGCTCCTCTTAGGAAACTATTCTGCTAAGTATTGGAGCCCAAAATGGAAGTAGGCCGGGGGGAGAAGGGCTGCTGGACCAGCGTGCCCCCTGTGCACAACAAGCAGAGCACTGAGAACTGCTCAGAATAATGTGCAGGAAACTGATGATGAGAAGTTCCTTGAACTCCTTTGAAGTCAGCAGACTAAAGCATATGCTTAATAGCCCTTCCTAAGTAGCGACTTTTTCCTGGATGAGGGCCCAAGCAGCTGCTTATCCATTTGTAGTTCTATATTTTACACTATTCAGCTTTTTCTGAGACACACAGTCATGTTTTGTTTATGCTTTGGCCTACTGTAAAACTGATATTTTGAGAAAAGGCAGCATGATCCTGAATACCTGTGTATTTTCTCTTTTAGCCATGAAGAGCCTGTGTAGTTTAAACATGAACAGCACCAAACTTTCAGCAGATACCTATGAAGATCTCAAGGTATTTCTGACTTCTGTCTGCTAAAGATGAGCAGTGGCTTGCCCGGGAGACTTGGCAAGTGCGTGTTGGTAGTGCCTAGCACAGAGAGCACTGGGCTGTTGGCATGGGTGGCCATCATCTGAAGAGGAAGGAGTGGATTATTTTGGGGGGATAACGACTGAGAGCTGCGTCCTGAGGTTGCTGGCTGTGATGGACTCGGGGAGTGTTTAGTCTGTTGAGTCAATGAGTCAACTATGGAGAACAGGGAGCAAAAGCCAAGTTCTTTTTTTTGCCAGAGCTATAAATTTTAATAAGTAAGAGCATAATGGTTGTTTCCAATGGGGATGCATAAAGAGGGAAATCTGGTGCACACCTCCAAAGTCATCTTCTACACTATGAGCAGGAACAGAAGTAATGTTGATGAGCAGCACTGCGAAGCTTTGATTCACAGTGCAAAGAGGGAATGAAAGACATTGGGGAAGGTGCAAGTTAATCTTGACACCTCTTGGGCTGGAACTGTGCTTTAAACAGAAACATCTGCACAAGTGCCTGGTTCCTTTGGGTGTGAGATGTAAGAAGTCTGGTGTTATCATTTGTACCATGAATTTACAACTGCTTCAGTGAGATGGTAAAGAACAAGAACAGCTGTGGGAGGGGAACAGCCCCAGGTGGTTTCAGGCAAAGACTGACTGAGATGTGTTGGCTTTCATGACTTCCCATGGACTTTTTCTTCACTCTGGTGTTACATGAGTCACGTCTCTTACCTTACCAACCTGAGTGCTCAAGATGAAACTCTAAATTATATTTTCTTGTGTGTTGAAACCTGAGATTGTGCCAGGTTTACTCAAAAAGGTCACAGCCTTGGGTCGAGCTTCAGACTTGTGGCAAGTCCTGAAACTGCTCTGCTTTCAAAATTCACTGCAAATGTATATCTTCAATTCTGGCTGTGGAGCCTGGTTTTCTCCAGAGACTCAGTTGCAACGTTGCTAGCACTGATTTTTCAGGATGAAGTTTTCAAAACTTGTGTCACAATTGTATATGCAAAGAAATCCTTGGAATTAACAGCTGGCTTGCAGATGGGTTCACACAATGGAGCTTGTATCGGGCGCCAAGCTTTTGCAGACAATCAGGGTCAGTGCTGCGTTTGGTCCAGGGCTGTGGAGGGAAGTCTACTGAAAGGCTGGCCTAGCCCTAGCCTGCTTCTGAGCCCCTCTGCTGCTCACTTGAGGCTGAAGCTCACATTTTCCAAACTGCTTCCCTTTGCTCTGATACTGCATGACCCAGTCCTCAGCAGCAGTGAAAGAAAGTGACTGCCAGGGCAGACAGCAAAGCCGACAAGGAGCAAAGCCCGGACAATTGCACAGATTTAACGAAGCTGAGAGAACAGGCGCGTGTCACATTTCCCCCCACACCCTTCTTTCACTGAGGTTAATATCGGTGGTTATTGGGAGGGTTGCGTGTGCTCAAAGGGAGGGGAATAGCTTTTCTCCCTGGGCCGTGTGCTTACAGGTCTGTTGAGAACAAGTTGGCCTTCAAAGAACGCATTTTCGATACAAATCTTCCCTTCTTCTCCCTTTGGTCTGTGGGAGCACCGGGGCATGAGCCGGGGTTGGCATTTCCTCCCTGCCCCACCACACACTGCACACACAGACACCCCCGTATGTACCAGGCGGGCTGAAACAGACAATAAATAAACACCCACCACTGAAGTCATTATTGCCTAACTGAAAAATTATTTGCTGGCAGTGTCTGTAGGATTATGACTAGCTCTTATCAAAATATGTGCGCACATAAATCATGGGGTGAGGTAATAACGACTCCTAGAAACTTCCAACTCCTCAATTATGCCCCAGCCTAATTAAACGTGTTTGGTTTTGGAGACTTAGCTGTACGGATCTGGACAGGAAGCAAGGAAGCGGCACCAGCATGTAGGAGGAAAACAAACAGCCAATGGCCACCCAGCAGTGAGCCCGAGTGTTCTGGAGGTGTGGAAGGGAGACCATGGTGTACTAGTGATAGGACAAAGGGGAACGGCTTTGAACTAGGACGGGGATATTTAGTTGGGGTGTAGGGGAGACATTCTTTACTCGGGGCAGCGAGATGTTTGCACTGCCCAGAGTGATGTCTGCCCATCCCTGGAGGTGCCCACGGCTGTGGATGGGCCCCGGGCAGCCTGAGCTGGTGGTTATCAACCAGCCCATGGCAGCGGTTGGAACTGGGAGATCTTTAAGATCCTTTCTTCGAGCCTAAGCCATTCTGTGACTCCATGGCACCAAAAATTGTTAGCGTTTGTGTAACAAACAGAGGGAGGAATCAGGCAGTGATGCAGCACGGAGCATGGCTGTGTGCTTTGGGTCCGCTGCAGTCACAGCTGCAGCTGAGTGCTTGTAGTAGAAACAGGAGCTGGGCTCTGCTCACTGCTGCTGTTGTAGCAGAGCTGGAATCCTGAGCACACGTTATTAACTCTGACTTTCTCCTCTTGCCCCACACAGGCCAAACTGCCCAACCTGAAAGAAGTGGACGTTCGTTACACCGAAGCCTGGTGAACTCTGCCTGCCTCCGACTCTCTTTTGCTTCTGATGGGAAGGAAAAGATTTTTAAAACAAACAAAAGAAAAAACAAACCAGAGAAATAACTTTTTGGTTAATTCCTGTAGAGCGGTTGAGCGCTGGGACGTGGTGGGAAGGTCGTGGTGTGAGGCGGAGGAGTTGTGTGTGTGTCGGGACATAGCAGGCCTGGACCCGAATCCTTGCAGCTTTGTGATTTCGGAATCAGCATTATTTAAATTGAAAAGGAGAAAATCTTTAAAAAAAGAGCAAAAAAAAAAAAATTAAAAAAAAAAAAAAAAAAAGAAAGAAAAATAAAAGGACTTTGTAGCAGCAGCAAAGAGGATTATAAAGAGGAAAAAAAAAAAAACACCTTTGTGGATTTTATTTGCCTTTGTGTTTTATGCCGTGTGGAGAAAAAAAATATATATATATTCATTTGTCATTATTTACCTGGGTTTCCTTGGCTGGCACCCATCCAGCCCGACCTCCTCTGTGACCAATTTTGCACCAGAAAAATCAAACTTAACAAAAATCTCCAGAGAAGAAAACCAAACGCGATCTGATTTCCAGCCCCTCGCCCCGTGTCCTCACAGTTGTTATGCAAAGTAATTTTGTTGTACATAAGATTTACATAATGCACCTATTTAAGAAAATGGTTCACAAATAACAGGTCTGGGACCTGTCTTTTATTTATGAATTGTTAATTCTTTTACCCTTTTTTTGCGTATAGTACTGTATAAACTAGTTTGCTGTCTTGTTGTTATTATTATTTTTTTTAAAGGAAGCGTCCTTGAAGAATTGCCTTTTAGTAACGCAGACTGTATTATAGCCCCTCTGTCACCACATCCATCGCTTGTCTTTCTGATTTCCAAATGTTATCAAACAGGAAGGAAGATGCCCACCTAGAGGATGCTGTCGGGAGGGGCACAGGGATTAATAAAGTCAGCTTTCCTTCCCAAGTCCGCACCGCTCTCTTTAGTCTCTTCAACCCAGTCAGATTTACACAGTGCAGTGGGGAAAACCCCGCCGTTCCTTTTGCCGCTGGGGGACTCGCAGGACTCTGCTGACTTGACCGAACTCCATCGTTTTCTGTTTGCGTCCAGTATTTCAAAACGAGGAGAAAGCAAAGCTCTCCCTCCGTGCTGAGCAGCAGCGTTTCGCTCCGACGGTTTCCCCTCTCGTCCCGCTCCGCTCTGTGCGCTCAGCTCCGCGTGCTCCCATCGCACGGCGCCACGTGGACCCACAGCTCCGACCCGTCTGCAGGTGGGACGGCCAAACCTTTGGGATTTTCCTTCCAGTTCCTTAGAAGATGATTTTATTTTGTTTTGTTTTGTTTTTTTTTTTTTTTTTAATGGGGGTTTCTTTTATAACGACGCTGTTGACTTTTGGTTTGTGTTTTTTTGTTTTGTTTTTTGGGTTTTTTTTTCATACTGAGCCTTGGTTGTACAGAGCTGCTTATTTAAAAAAGAAAAAAAAAAAAATCCCAAACACAGTTTTTTCCTCTGTTTAACACCTTTGTTTTATTCTTCAGCACCTCAAGGTTTCACATACAGCCAATGTAATTTTTTATATATAAATATATATATATTTAATCTTATTCAATGGAAGCCAAGCTTTTTTTTTAAAAATTTTGTTGCTATGTAGATGATGGCCCTTACCCAAAACTTACGTTGTTTTCCTTTTTTTTTTTCCTTCTTTTTTTTTTTTTTCCTTTTTTAAACAAATGAAACAAAAATTGAGTCTTAACTCACGTAGTGTCCCAGGTTGTTTTTTTTTTCCCCTTCAAATCCCAAACTGTACGCAGATACAGCATGGGGAGAAAGAAGAAAAAAGGTATCTATAAAAAGGAAGAAAAATGACGCCAACGTTTTCCTTAGCACTGTTGCTTTTACCAATGGTTTACTACTACTGTTCTGTAGCTGTGTACAAAGAGATGTGAAATAATTTCAGGCGAAAATAAACTGTAAGCGACTATCTTTTAGCTGCGTGCTTTGTGCTTTCTTTGAAGGAAGATCTCCAGCCCGGCGCCGTGGGGATGCTGCAGGAGCCCAAGGACAGCATCGCACTGATACGTATTTTTGGACTGCAGAGATGCTGAGGTGTGTTTTGGGACAGTGTCCCCGTGGGGAGATGTGCTGCGCTTGCATTGCCTGTTGGCTACGGTGCACAAAGTCCAGCTGCAGTGTCCCAGCTCTGCTGCAGTCCTTGGGACAGTTAGCAAACTCTTCGAGCTCTTAGGTTCCAGTTGGGAGCTCTTGGGACTGGTTTCATGAGCAATCTATGTTATGTGGTCCATATTCTCATCCATGTTTCTGTGTTTCCAGACAAGGTAAGGAGTGCTCACCCCTTGATAGAGAGAATTAACTGTGTCTTCAGCCTTCCCACTGAAATGCCACTCTGCCATAGCTGAGGCAGATGATCGTTCTGCTGTTCACATGGTAAAGGCTGGAGCATCTCTCCTATGAAGTTAAGCTCACAGATGCCCATCCCTGGAGGCATTGGAGGCTGGGCTGCCCCTGGTGTGGGGCAGGCAGTCCACGGTGCAGGGCTGGAACTGGGTGGGCTTGCCCAAACCATTCTGTGCTTCTCTGATGTCTGTGTCTGACTTCTGACTTCAAATGATCATTGCTCTGCCCTGCCGGGTGCCTTTGGCATCCAGCCAGCCCCAAATGCTGAGCACTTCGTTAGGAATTTCTAATGATGGCATCAGACAAGGGGTTCTCATATCAGTCACAAAATGTGAGAATTAGAGGTGGTATAATAATAGGAGATGCTGCGTCTCAGCTTGTGCTCAGAAAGGTTTGTCTGAGTTCTATAGTAGAACGCCTGGGCTTGTGGGGCACCCTGGCAGTTCCTCCTGGATAATGATACCTTTCTGCCTTCCTTTCAGCTGTAGCTTGTTGAAAATAGGGGCCATTAAAAACTGCTCAATTTCATTTGGGAGGTTACTGCAGCGCATCTTCCTGGGGACTCTGAGTACCGGGGCTTTCGCTTTCAACCCAAACTACCACGGTGGCTTTGATGCAAGTCCAAAGTGCACAAAGCAGCAGCACTACTTTGTTTCTGGGGCAATTTTCTCACGTCCTCATTAAAAACCTGCAGTTGTGCTGCCTTCCTATGGCTTCCCCCACTGCTCTCAGCTACATGTAGAGTTCTAGAAGGCCAAACACTGAGGAATCTCACAGAGCGCTGGTTGCTTCCAGTTTCCTAAGTGAATGGATACTAGTTAGGCACTCAGAAGCCTAAAATCCTGATAATTTATGGCTGCTTTGCTTGGTGTGAAGTGCAGGCATCCCAACAGCTGGTGAGTTGGAGAGCTGTTCCGTGTTTGTACCAGGAAGAGCTCGGTGTGTCACATTTGTATGGCTCTCTTAAACCAGGCTGAGCCCAGCCCTCCAAACCTTGAGGACCTGAGCTGTGCCCAATGCCGTGAGCCCCACGGAGACAAAAGCAGGGAGGTTTGTCTCAGGATTGCCACCCCCCTGGTGACCCACATCTCATATATGTATACATACATAAATGTATCTCATCTGGAAAAGAACTCCTTGAACCTTTCCATACGTCTGTATGCAGTGAGGGCCGTGGAGCATCTCCTGTTCTCACGCTGCAGGCAGTGCTGACCTCTCCCAGGCTCGGTGAAGCCGACCAGATGCCCCCATTAGAACACATCAGTCAGCTATATTGCTGTCTTGAATTTTTAATGATTTTTGCCAACTCAATATAGTACTTGCTTCAAAATATCTTAAGAGGATGTTAACATCCAGTTTTTTTCCATTCTCCTTCCTACTGACTGGGGAATATTAAGTAAATATTTGAGATGAACCATTTTTATTAAAAACAGATCTTGGGATATCCCTATTTGAGAGGAGAATTAAAGATGTGGGTGTTTCTCCTGCTGATCCAGTTCCTGGTATTGTTTGTTGGGTGATCTCACTTCTGTGCTTTTCGCCAGGTAGAACAACTACTGTCATATATTTGTCCTTATAAAATAGATCCCATCAGATTTTGAACATATTTGCACACAGGTCTCACCGTGACCCACTGGTCACGAAGGACCCATTGGTCAGTGTAGCTGTCAATGTAAATATGTGTCCTCTTTCTACGGATCTTTACGTGGATGGAACCAAAGGTCTGTATATGGGGTATAGCTTACAGCTCATTTCCAGTTCATTACTGTCACTCACTATCACAGAATCGCCAAGGTTGGAAAAGACCTCCAAGGTCATCCACTCCAACCCTCCATTCCCACTGCCAATATTCCCCAACTAAACCATGTTGAGTTTGCTTCACATATCCAGCAGTTGGTACAGAAACCAGCTTCTCCTTAATTCCTATTCCAACTGGGTGGGATATCAAAGCAATAATCCCTTATTTGTATCACAGTACACACTTTGAAGTTGAGTTGTTCACAGTAGCTAAATGAGATGCTTTAAAATCTTAAAAGTCTCTCCCCCCTGAAAACTCCCATTCTTAGGTACGCTTTTACTGTAAACTCAATGCTTTTGTATTGTTGCATGAAGTTCTTGGGGGGGGGGGGGGGGGGGGGGGG
>NW_024962271.1:1823715-2008725 GCF_019238085.1 Lagopus leucura | reverse complement strand
AGAGAATGAAACTAAAACACCAAAGAAAAGTTTGCTTTGAATGTGGGTCAGAAGTGTGCTAATCGTCTCACTTCTGTTCCTGGTGTCTTTGTTATGCAGTGTGTCTCATACTCACCATACAAAAACCTCTGTTTTGGGATACTTTTATTCCCACATTTTACCAATTATGAAGACATTAAGGATAATTAATGTTACTGACTCATTCTCCAGGTGCTTTGAGATCTTGGAACTAGGTTTTGTTGTTTATTGCTGCACTAAGATTCAGTGTGAACCTTGGAAGCTGTATGAGCACATTTATCTGGAATGCTTTGAATTTGGGTTTAAGCACTGTAATGTCAGAAGGATGCGAGTTCCACTTCATGGTTCTTTACTTGCAAGAGAGAAGAAACATTGCAAAACTGATCTCTTTATTGGGACTTCATGTAGTTTTCTGATCTTATTTCCCCAGCCACCTCCCTCCCATGGTGCTTTCTCCAGTCAGGCTGGATGGGATGGGTAGCAGTGGGGTTGGATGAGATGGACAGCAGTGAGGTTGGATGAAATGGGCAGTGATAGATGTGATGGGATGGATGGAATGTACAGCAGTAGGATTGGGTGGGATGGATAGTGGTGGGTTGGATGGGATGGATAGTGGTGGGTTGGATGGGATGGATAGTGGTGGGTTGGGTGGGATGGATAGTGGTGGGCTGGATAGGATGGATAGTGGTGGGTTGGATGGGATGGATAGTGGTGGGTTGGATGGGATGGATAGTGGTGGGCTGGATAGGATGGATAGTAGTGGGTTGGATAGGATGGATAGTGGTTGGGCTGGCTGAGCATCCCCAGAGCTATGCAAGGTGATGACAACCGGGAAGATTGCTTTCTTATTGATGCATATGTTGAGGGGATAAGCGCCTTGACGCTTAGTATGGAGGTTGGGTGCCTGCTAAGTATTGGCAGTGGAGCAGATCAAACCTTGGTAGAAATCCCAGTGACACCTGAAACAAACATTCACCGTGGTGCAGGCACAAGGGCTGTGGATAAGGAGAGCAGTCAGAAAAATTCAGTAGTGCGCCCTGAGCTCCTCCTGAATTGAATAAAGAGAAACTCTGGGCTGGGAAGAAAAAAAAAAAAAAGAAAAAAAAAAGAAAAAAAAAGTTGTGCTTGAGGTTAGCGCTGCTCTCCGCCGCAAAGCCGATGACATCAATGTTGCCATGGAGACAAAATCTTCACTTAGGTATGGTGAGCCCCGAGCCTGCGGCTGCCAAGGAAACCCGCCGAGCGCCAGGCAGCCCCGCGCTCCCGCACATGGCCCCGCCGCCTTCCTCCTCCTCCTCCTCCTCCTCCTCGCCCTGCCCCATGCCAGCACTGCCGCAGCTTTCTGCCACCCGGTTGTTGCCCCGTAAGCCGCTGCCCTCAGCCAGGAGCAGTCAGTAGGCACCAGAGTGAACCGTGGGCCGGAGGGAAGGAGCGGGGCAGACGCCCTGCCTGGTGTTCGGTGGTCTGGCTGAGCATCACCATCACCAGCAGGTCCCCTGCTCCTGGGGCTGTGCACAGCGTGGCCAGGAGGATCCCAAAGGCCAACCCAGCCCCAGGGGCTGTCAGTCAGTCTGTGGGCCAGGGCAAAGTCCTGCTGTGCATTCACATCCAATGAGCAGAAGCCAAAGCACCAAAGGTGGTGAAAAATGTTCTTTTTTAGCTCATTTTAAGGCCGGCCTGAGAGTTTACTAAGCGTCTGAAGTTTTGTGTTTCTTTGTTTTGAAGTGGCCGCTGAGCAGCAGAGGTGCTTTGCTGCTGTGGCCCATGGTGCCCTGCATCGCTTCGGTGCTGGCTTAAAAGCGATGATTTTGGGGGAGAAAGGATATGATTTACTCAGAGGCAGATCCAGGTTAAGCCAACCTTCTCCTTGAATTCCGAAATATATTTTAAAGTAAATATCCAATGGTTTTACAGTGAAATTATTCATTTTTATTTTAGAGCTGTGGTAGGGGCAAGGGGAACTAATGGACAGCAGATCTCCATAGCAAAAAAAGGCTTTTTCAGGCCTGAATTTTTAAGGTTAATTATTGATATCCTCTGAAATCAGAAATTTTACACAGGACCAGATCTCCACTGCATGATTTCTGGTCACAAGAGATGAGCGTAGCCAAGGGGAAGTGACTCATGGCTGCCTGTGGTTGAAATTAATGAGATTTTTATCTGGAAATATTCCTGTGAGTGCCTTTTTCTTTGTAGTGTGAGTCAGGACAATAGCATGGAAATCATCCTCGAGGAAAACGGCGACCTCAGTGTGATGGCTGCAGAGCCGGGATGCTCGCCATGATCAGCGCTGGGACAGCTGAGCTGTGGGTGCAGGAATCCCTGTGATCACCCACGAGAGGCTTTATTACAGGCAAAAAGGAGAATATGAGGGAAAAGGAAATTGGATAGGGGAGTTGAGGTGGGACTTACATTGCATGTTAACTTATTTATTGCAGATAGGAAAGAGTTTTGATTTCCAAAATGATTCCAAAAGCACTTTCACGTCGTGCATCATCATCTCTGCAAGGTCTTATCAGGCTGTAAGCAGCCTGATGGAGCTGTAGGCATCCCTGTTCATTGCAGGGGAGTTGGACAGGATGACCTTTAAGGGTCCCTTCCAACTCAAGTGACTCTATGATTACAGGAGAGCTCATTTTAATGGAGGGGAAATCCTTCCCAACCTGTGCTGGCTGCTGCCTTCCCAGGGAGAAACAGCAGCAAGGAGGAACCATGCGGCCATGCGGTGCTTCGGATCCCAGCCCCACCAGTTTGGTTATTGATGGAAAGCGGGTGGCGATGCTTTGGGAGCCTCCCACGAAGGCTTGGAGGCCTCGTGCTGCACGTACGTCACTGTGGCTGTTTTTATCTGTGGGTTTTCCAGCACGCTGAGCAATGTGGGGTCGCCCAGGAGGGACCCTGGTGGGATCTCCCCTCTGTTTGAGTCACAGTCGTGCCGTGGGAGCGCTCCGGCACGCTGCACTCTTCAACTGTGATTCATGGCACTCTGGGAGAATAAATAAGACAGTGCCGCACGCAGTGCAGAAAGGTGTCAGGGCAGTGGCACCGCCAGCAAACAGCAGTGGCTGTAATGCAGCTGGCAATCTCCTAAATAGGACGGAATGCCTTGCTGCATCCATGCAGAGATGTGGTCGCTGCTCGGTCCTGCATGTGCCAAGCAAAGATGCTGGGCTGATGTCATTGCACTTCGGAGCGGGTTTGCTGGAGCCCAAGGATGTTTGTTAGCAGTGCAGGGCTGGCACTTCTCAGGCTGAATCTGCAGGGTGATTCAAACGGCAAACAGCCTCGTTTGTCTGGATGGCTCCCAAAAGCAGGGTAACCCGGGTCACTGCTGCAGAAGGTGTTGGTGATTCTGGTATCCGAAGCACCATAGAGACAAAAATCGAGAGCGGATTTTTTAACAGGATCCAAACGAATTATGTCTCTAAAATCGGTTGTTTGGGGGAAAAACTTCAGCTGTCATTGCTGGTACCTGAGTGCTGGTGAGTCATCCAATTACGTCCCTGAGTCTGGGAAATGGAGAACGGGAGGCTCGCTGCCTGCTCAGCCAGGGAAGCAATGCTGCTGCAAAGCCTCACGCGTGTCTCAGGTTGTCTCTTCGCTCCAATTTAATTGTGGCTTTGGCCAAAGAATGTCCCCAGGTGCTGCTATGGCTCTGCCCAGGTGGGCTCCTGCAGCACCGTGGCCACATGGCCCTGTGAGCTCAGTGATGCAGCAGGAGAAGCACTGCAGGAAACATGCAAAGGGGAAGAGCTCGGTGTCTGCTGGGAGCTGGGTGTGAATGCACACCTTTCATTCAGTCTGCTCCGTCATTAAGGACACCATGCAGGTAACTGTCTCTTCTCAGAGCAAGGCAACACTTCAGGTGGAGATGCACACAGGTCAGCCAAACAGAGGGGCAGAGGTGAGTGAGCGAGTGTTAAATGAGCTGAGTGCTTAATTGCCATTGCATGTCTGTTCCCCCCATCCTAGGGCTTCAATCTGTCTTTTTCTCAAACGTGCAAGAGAGAAATAGCATAGGGCAGCATAATTAGTGAGTGCTCCACCGCATCTTACATCGCTGTAATGTTGCCTTTCTTTCAAAATAAAGCAAGAAAGAATTCCCCTCATTTGATTACATGTTCTGTTCTTCCTTTCAAGCTTGTCAACGTGAAGCACAGAGCTTGCCTAATCCCTTCTTGTTATTTAATTACGTGGCGACGGTGCGCTGCTCTGGCTTCTCTCCATGCCTCAACACTTTTGGCACTGCATTCTTCCCCAGCCTCCATGTGCTCCAAAAACCTGTGGGTGAGGGACACACATCCCTGCACCCCAGCCTGCAGGGTGTCACTGCTGATTTGCAATGGCTGCAGCTCTGGAGAGGGCCAGTGTCTCCCTCACGAGGCCCATGACCTCTGCATTGACATTTTATCCTCTGTGGCCCTCAGCAGTTTAAGTGTGATGCTGGTGAGGAAAGGAGAAGATCATCCCCACGGCCCAAAACACCGTGAGTCAAAGGAAGCAGGTTTCCATCACGATGGTGAACATGCTTAAAGCAAAAGTGTTCTGGGTGAGGATGTACTGGAGGTGGGATGGAGGAGTGATGGTACATGGATCAGCTTGGATCCATGGCTTCACACACTCTTCTTTAGCCATGAAGTAAGCACTGCAGAGGCATTAAATGTTGTGTTTTTCACTGCCAGCCTCATTGCCTGTACCAACATAGCTTTGCCTTGATGCTGATATGGACGTTGTGGGGCTGCCACTGTGGTGCTGGAAGTCAATGCTGGGCCACAGCACTCTCATGGGAGAGCTTCAGAAAGGGTAAAGGAATTTGGCTGGGATGTGGTGCTCATATTTTGTAGGCTTTGGGCATCCCCACCTAAATCTGTGGGGGATGGAGATTCTGTTCTCCTCTGCTTCCATTTCATTTTGTTTGCTTTATTTGGACCCCATCACAGCATTTCTCAGGCTCAGGCCCAGCACTTACCAGCGGTAGCACAGGAATTGATTTCAGCAGAAGTAGGCAATTCCCTAAATTATTAATGCTAATAGTGGACAAACCGCAGGGCATAGGCAAAAATAAACAAGACAAAGAGCTGGAGAAAAGCAGGAGGAACAAGCATCTCACATGCAGGAATCCGCACTGTGAAGATATGCTTGATGCATATCCCAAAATCCTGCTTGGGGTGGGATGCCACCGTGCTGTCCCCATCCCCGAGGCTGCCCAGTTCATACAGGCCATGCAGCTCAGTGTCAGCTGCCTGCTGTGTCCTACTTGTGCTTCTCAGAAACCCTCTGTGTTTTTAGCTGATTTGCTTTGACATCAGCAGCCGGCAAGAAGTTCTCTGTGTCGGGGTGCGTGGGAGTGCTATGTGACACCTTAATCATGCTAAACAGGAACACACATTCAGATTTCCTCGGTGTTTCAAAGAAATGTGATTTCCTTTGTGCTGCAAAGAAAGAGTTGAGTTGATTGCGACTGGCAGAGGAGATGGGCTGTGTTGTGGTGAGTTAGGGTGCCAGGGAAATAAAGGACCCTTTGCTTCCTAGCTGCAACTCTCAGGGTCTGGAATATGGGATGAAACAGAGGTAGGGAGGATTTGCAGAGCAGGAGGTGATGTACAGCGGGCAGTGTGCTCCTGTGAGCTGTGACATGCACACAGGTGAGGCTCAATTTTCTGGTGTGCTCCTCTTGCTGATGGTTTTGCTCGCTTGGCTGTGCTCACCTTGAGGCACATGACCAGGTCCCATTTCCATCCTATAATGCTATGGTGCTATGACTCTCTGATTCTGTGATTCTAGGTGTGTGCCCCACAACCACGTGCAGTATTGCCCACGAGGCACTGCCATGGGACAGCTGTGCTTCCCACCAGGTTCACCACCACGTGGCAGCTGTTGTTGCAATCCCTGCCCAACCATTTGAGCTTTCAGCACCGAACTAGGAACTGCCCAAAGCTGCATGCAAGAAGTAGGTCAGTGGAGGCAGCAAGAAAAGGCACTGCTGCAGTCTTGGTGCATCATCAGGGTCCAGTCCTGCTCCTTCTGGCAGAGCCAGGTGTCCATTTCTAAGCCTGGGGGGACTGATGGCATTTCAGAGCAGTGGGTGAGCACTCACATGAAATCACCTGTGTGAAAATGCAGTGCAGGCAATGCTAGCTGTGCTGCACTGAGATCACTGCAGACGTGTTATTCTGGGACAGCGTTCACACTGTGCTCCTTACCCAGACAAAATGGCGATTGACGTCATTTTTTCCATAATGTTGCTTTTATTTGAAATCATATCTATACATCTTGTACAAGTCAACCTAATAATAAGCACTCGTGACAGATTCTACTTATGGATTAGTTTTGGAATTTAGTTTATAGACGTGATTTGACTTCAGTTGGAATTACATCCATAAAAGGGCTGCGAAAACAGAGGGCAAATGCAAGAAAATAGGATTTTGTCTATAACTCAACATATTTGTTTGTGGAACCCTTAACGATGTTTTAATCTTCCATGTGAAAACTGCCTCATCACCTCTTGATTTACAGCATTTTCCCTTGCCTTTCCTCTCTTCTACTCCGTTGGTATTTCTTACAAGGCAGGTATTGTCAAACCTCTTTCTTCAAACATATAATAACCACCTTTTGTATGGAACAGGCGTATAAATTACTCAGCTTATATGACAGAACAGAAAATAAAGAGCTGAATATCTGGCAGAGATGCCAGAGAGTGGTGTTATTATAACCTTCCTATGGAAGATTTGCCAACAGCAAGTTACGCCTTGGTGAAATAACCAACGACAATGTTTGCAGGAGAAGGCTTTATTACACCAAATATTAAGAAACATCGTAGTATGTTGTACTTGCAGACCAATCTCACCTCTCTCATCAAGATGTTCAATAGCAACCCTTGCTCATAATAGATGGGATTTATAGCTTAAATGGACCACAGGTGTGGAAAGACAAAATCACAGGTTTTTGCTTGTCAGTTCTACAGCCTGCTTGCGTAGACCTTCATGGGAATTTTCCTACGTTGCATTTTTGGTTCTTTTTCAAGTGAAAAATTTGAAAATGTGCAGTTTTTCAGTTTTCCCTTAAGCAAACAACAACAGGATCAGAGTAGTTCCAAGGCGGAATGATCCAAAGGAAACCAAATCACAGTGCTTGATGTTGACCAGTTTAAAACATCTGCCCATCTTTGCTGGTGCTGCCATCAGACATACGGGCTTCATGCCCAAGTGCCTTGCCCCTAGAGCTTCTGCACTTCCCCAGTAAGCTGTAGGCATCTTTTGGCCGGAGCAATGCAGCCCGTGCCTGCAGCCAGCAAACAGAGAGCCCATCTGCACCATGTGGTAGTAAGGAGCAACATCAGCAGCAGCTCCTTCTGCTTAGTTTGCTGGCAGGTGGCAGCAAGCAGCTGACCTTGGGTGGATGGAGGCTTAGGGTCAGCCTGGCTGGAGCAGGGAGAAGAGCTGGGAGCTCTTGTTGGTGCTCGGTGGCGATGTGCAGTGGGTGCAGTGCTCCATCTCCTGGCAGCCGCTCTGATATGCAAGGGAAGAGCTCCAGCTGTGGTTTGGCCTGGTGAGATGCTGCGTGGCAGCGTTTCTGTCTTCGTAAAATAATTGCTGAATCCAACAGGCTGAAATTCGGGGGTCAGGTGCAGCTGAAATCTCAGTGCTGAGCTCTCTCTGGCCAAAGCACGGAAGCCCCATGAGGGTTCTGGCTGCTCTGTATCACTGCCCCCTGGTACAGCCACCCAGCCCTTCCTGTTTGCTTATGGTTTTCATGCCTTTATAAATATTTGCTCATCTGTTTTAGGGAGGATGAAAACGTGCAGGCTCGCTCTTTGCTTTAGGTAAACTTTCTGCTAAAAATCAACCCGTGCGTGACAACAGGGTGAGAGGGAAATCAATTCTCAGGTAGATTTTCAAACATTACCATTTTCCTGTTCACCTGCTGATGTTCAGTGCGGGAACGTGAAATCGGCGGCTGTACTCGAGCTGCCTGCACATGGCCAAGCACGATCTCTGCTGCCCTCACACGGCGCAATCGGGGAAGGAAACTGGAAATGGAAGCTTGTGAAAGGGTTAGCGACGTGAAGCACGCAAATGCCAAATCACCGTATCGTGGGATATGGGCTGTGCTCACAGATAGGTCACATATGCAAGAGCAGATTTGAGGAGATAAGCTGCTAACCTAGCCTATCTCAAGCTGGCAGATTGGAGAAGCTGAGCTAATAGCTGAGTTTGCTCTTTAATCCATCTTTGCTGTAAACTATCTTGAAAGATCACCAAGCTCTATGCAGGCTGTGAGCATGAGCTAAATGAGAAACACTCACCAAGTCACTGAGAAACACAGGAAGACAAGATTCCGAAGCCCAAATAGCACAGTGCTGGCATGCCTGTACAAAGTGCAAGGCAGAAGGAAGGCAGCCCTCACTTTCTGGGGCCAGGCAAGCAGAAAGCTGGCTGTTAATCTGGATTAGTTCCTGATCCAGTGCACTGTACAAATGCTGTGTCAGGGAAGGCTGCTCACAGCAAGGGAGAAAGGAAGCCTGCTTCTTTCTGTATTTTTTTTTCTTTCTTTTTCCAGTTTCAGCTGAGCTGTTTTGCACAAGAAGATACTTCAGTGTCTCTTGGGGTGTTCAGAGGTTTCCAGTTTTCCCCCAGAAGATCTCATTTTAAACTGAGCTACCAGAAAGTGATGGTGCGATGCAAGGGGATCTGTGATCCTGAGCTGGCTCCAGGGGAGGCTTATCCACCTGAAGTTGTTGGCTTAACACGAACCCAACTGCTGGGAAGGATCTTTCAGCAGTTGCAGGCTTGGGATGCATGCCTGGCTGCCTCTGCTCTGCAGCCAGAGAAGACCCTTGGGAAGAGCAGAGGTCAGTGGTGAAGGTGGGGTGAATGTGGTCATGTCGTGCAATTCCATCTCTGTGGGTGTGCCATGGAAGGAAAGAGCTTGTTTTGCTGGCTGCTGTGAGGCTTTCCAGCTGCTGGAGGGCTGGAGCTGACCCTGTGTTGGTTGCTGCTGAGCGTCTGGAGGTAGAACTCCTAACGCAGTTACACTCAGCTGCTAAATTATGTGAGCAACTAGTCTGAAAGCACAAATAAGGGTGCTTAGAAGACAAGCCAGTGACTTGCAAGCTTCTGTTGAGGTAGCAACACTTACACTAGAGGAATTCCAAGCAGAAAGTCTGCTAGTACTGGATGCAGGCAGTGAGTGGCATCGTGGTATTGTGGATGGAGCAGTGCAGCAAGTGATGGCACACAACAGAGGCAGAGCAGAAAAGCAGTTGTGCTTTCCCCTGTGAACTGAGCTCTGTACCTTCTCTGTTGTTCTTAGAAATGGCCAGCACAGGTCATGAGTGTGTCTGAAGAAGGACAACAGAGCCGGTGAGGGCTCTGCAGCGCAGGTCTTATGAGCAGTGGCTAAGGGAACTGGGATGGTTTGGTTTGGAGAAAAGGAAGCTCAGGGGAGACTTCACTGCTCCCTACAGCTGCCTGAAAGGAGGCTGTGGAGTGCTTGGCCTCTTCTCCCAGGTAACAGTGGCAGCACAAGAAGGAATGACCTCAAATTGCTCCAGGGAAGATTAAGGCTGGATATTAGGAAACATTTCTTCTCGGAGCAGTGACGCAGTGGCACAGCTGCCCAGGGAGCTGGGGGAGTCAGCATCCCTGGAGGTGCTCCAGAGCTGTGGGGATGTGGTCAGTGGGCAGATGGGGGTGAGCTGGGGTTGGACTTAATGATCTTAGTGATCTTTCCAACGTTAATGGTTCTACGAGCCTGATGATGATCTCCTGGTGCATTTGGACTCACTGGTTTAGCATTAAAAGAGTGACTGTAGGAGGTGCTAAAAGAATGGGTACGGATTCTGGTGCGTGTAATAAAAGAAGTGTTGGGGTGTGTGCACATAGCACTTGTGATACTTCAGGTACTGCGGATAGAACTTCACGGATCTGAATCACACAATGTGAAGGTGATGATGGCAGAAGGGAAGGGAACCTGAGCTGCCCACGCAGACAAACGGGAACTTTGGCCCAGAGCACAGAGGGGTGTCTTGGATAGTATTTATCTGTGCATCTCAATTTTACGGCCTTGGTTGCAGAATACTTGCACAGTGACATTTTTCAATGATTTCTTTTTTTTTTTTTTTTGGCCTACATTCCTCTCCTCAGTTCAGAAAGCCAAACTCGTACCAGTGTAACAAAGCAAACACCTTTCCTCTAGGAAGGGAATATGGTAAGAGGAGCTGTACCTGAGAGCTGGGGGCAGGAGGGGCTGGGCTGGAGCACATCTGCTGCTTTGGGCTGCCAGGACACAGCTCATAACTTCTCATCCTAGGAAAAAGCAATAGGAGGGATGTATAAATGTAATGGGAGATAGATGAGTAGGAGCACGACTTGGACAGCCTCCTTCTGTGTTGTATTCTCGACGGCAGTGCCAGCATATCATCCCCTCTGATATGTTTTATTATCTGGAAGTACATGATAAGGCCTGTATTGTTTTAAAATTCAATTTATCACGGTAATTTCAAACCCCACTGCTTAATATTGACTTTCTTTTTATTACATAATCCTTTGCCTTCAGGAAACCAGCAAAAGCAACATTAAAGTTGATATAAACAAGTAATGTTTTAAAACATTCTTTTTTTTGCTAACACGATTCCATCGTATGGTGGCTGAGAAACCAGAAACACAGCTGAGTAAGCTGGCATACTGGCCTCAGAACTACAAATGGTTTCTGCAGCGTTGTACTCTCTCAGATTTAATTTCAAATGAGCAAAGAAAATGAGCCTAATGATGTTTGCCCCCCATGGGCAGCAGTGGCTCGATGGTGGTCCTGGATCTGGCAGTGCTTCCAGTCTGATCTGATGCTGCAAAACCGCAGCACAGCCTGAGCTATTGCTCTCAAGGACCCTAGCAAACCCTACAGAGATGGAGTGCTTGTGTTTGAGGTTTGAGAGTATGTTTTCAGAGCAACAAATCAGCTGCTGAAACGTGCCTACAGTTTCTAAACAAACTTCCTCTGTGAGTAAACTAATATTGTAGCCTTGGCAGATCTCTTTTCTCCCTCTGTAGCAGCCCAGCATTCAGTGCAAGAAGCATGGCCCTTTTGTCCTTGCCTTTTCTAAACAAAAACACATCCAGGAGGATTCTGTGATTCTATGATTCTATGACTGCTGGCCTTCTCCGTCTCAAGAGAAGACTGATTACAGAGCACAGTCATTGTGCCCTGCTGGAACAAGTCTGTCCCCAAACCATTTGTCTTCGCTTCAAACAGTAAAAATGAAAAGAAGGAAAGGTCAAAGCAGCACGACATGGGAGCTCTACACACACTGAGAAGCAATTGCATTTTGTTTTATCTTCAGCTGATGCAACTTCTTCTGTAGAGCCTGACTTTCGATACAGTGATTAATTAGCCCCCTTTTTTTTCTCCTTGCAAATCAATTGTGATGTGGCTTAATTCATTTTCAGGTATTCATAGCTGCATTACCAACACAGATTTTCTGTTTCCCTCCACCACAGTAAGAACCAGCCTGCTGACCAGGAGGATTCTTCAGTCAAATTTGAAAGCACACATTGCTTTAGGTAACAACCAAGTCAATTTTCCAGCTTCCTCATCAGAAGTCAGACGTAACCAACCTGTGCCACGTGCAGCTTGAGTTCCAGGTATCTCAGCCAACCGTGCTGCTCAAGGACTATTGCTGAACTCTTCTGTGTGTTTTTATTGCATTCATTTTTCATGAGCACCTACAGCAGTAAAGATTATCAGCTAGCTTAAGGTTAATAGCTAACGATCATGAAAGGCCAAATTAAAAGTTGTTTCATAATTTAAAGACATACAGCCAATCCTCTTCTCCTCCACTTGCAGTGTTCTTAATGCCAGCTGTCAATTTGTGTTCTCAGATACCTTCGCCCTCTTCTTATCTTCATGAGCCAACCCTGAAACTGCTTCCCTCTTTGCTGCACGTTTGCGTTCTGGCAGATCAGGATGATTTTATGGCACTTGCACACACTTGTGCCAGCACCAGACACCAGGGCAGAGCTGCAGACAGGGGCAGCAGGAGAAGGAACTGCCTGTTTCCATTACAAGTGCTGGGTGAAAGCTCCACTCCAAGTTGTATTCATAGAATCATAGAGTGGTTTAGACTGAAAGGTGAGTTCTAATTTTGCAGGTTTTTAATCTAAGAGAATGGTTTTCTTGCTTGCGTTTGTTTCCTGAGAACAACATATAATAAAAATATCTGTCTTTTAAATACCCAGCCCCAGACTTCCTGACTGACCCACTGCAAACCTCTGCTGCTCTGCACTCATTATTTCCTCCCTTTGAAAAAAAAAAAAGAGAAAGAAAAAGAAAGCACAGACAAACCCACGATCTGGTAACACCTTGCTCTCCCAGTTAGCTCACCTCTCATTTTCAAGCTGCTCTTAACAAGCCAGAAAGCTAAAGAACACCCACTTCTCCAGCCTGGGTCCTGTCCTCCCCACCAAAGAACTCTTTGATATTCCCTGTAGGAGGAGGCTGAAAACCTTCTGTTTTTCTTTCCCTGTTAATAGGAATTTCCTTCCGCTGTATTTTTTGCTTGGCTGTTTTCTTATCAAAATCCATCCTTTCTGCAACAATACTGCTCTTGCAATGCTAGGAGTGACAGTGGAGTTTGTTTTTAATCTGTTCAACAGCTGAGATTTATTTACAGATATACCTATGTATATGTGTTTACTTGTAAATCTATAACATCTGATTGCTATTTGAGTACAGATCACTAGAAAATTAGCATTATTCAGCTTCAACATTTCCATTGTATTCAATGGGAACAAATTTTGGTCAGAATTATGTTTCGTTTTTCTTTCAGCCTATTTCCAGCTGAGCTGACAAGCAAGGAGTTGTCCTCTGGCACAGCCTTGAAATCCCAGTTTCCATGTGTAGCTATTCGTTTCCATACAGCATGAGGCTGAACGCAGGCTGTTTGCTAAATGCACACCTCAAACCAGGAATAAGAGCTTTTAATTTCCATGTGTTCCTTTCTGGATTAAAGATATGATATGTTTTACCTCAAGCTCAGCTGCTGGCATTGGCAGAGCCCACGAAACTCCCAGCATTTGTCAAAAAAGTGAGTTATGATCCCTTTTGGTTACAGACATCTTAAAATCAGGAACAGAGGGCACTGCAAGGGCTTACAAAGCAGAAAGCAAAGAATTGAAAATTTGCCCAGAGAACATGAAACCTGTTACAATTGCTGCACCTATCTCAGGTTGGGCATTATTAATGAGTTATTAATGTCTGATGCTAGTGACACATCATGAAAGAGCTCAGCCCATGAAGACTGTAATAGTGTCCTGCTAGTTAAAAGTGACATACTTCATGTGTTCCACTTTCCTTCTCATAACTTCCTTTTTTTTTCTTTTTTTCTATTAGTGACAGCCAGAACCAAATCTGTGCTCCTGAAGGAGGAAGAGAGCGTCATAAAAGGTGGCAGGTGTATTTAAATCACATTTAGTGTTAACAAACAGCTCAGGCTAGTGAAAACACGATTAGAGATTTTGTATGCTTAAGGGCTATTAACAGTATGCTTCTACCCAGGTGGAATCAGAGTACAAAGAGGAAGAAACCTCCATTTGACGCTGCCTAGCTAATCTCAGCAGTATATCTCTTGTTACTGTGCCCACGATTGAAGGTGAGCTCTGTAGTGCTGCCTTTGAGACTCAGTGGGGCAGCTCTCCTTCACAGCAACGGGGGCAAATAATCCCAGGTGTGTGGCAGGAAGGCTCTGGAGTGAAGACTGTTGGGTTTAAATTACCCAGTTTTCCATGTTCTTTTCTCTGCTGGAAAAGTTCAACTGTAACATTTGCTCTTGAAAGAGTTCACACAACGTATAAATTTAGATTTTTCAGTCAAATGTTGCTGATTGAGAAAGTGTTGGTAGAGTTGGTACTTCTAGATGTACCGCAAAGTGTGTGAATTCATAGTACAAACAAAATGTGCTGGGAGGTGCAGGAGGCTTCTTACACATGGTTTTTAATGTATGTGAAATAATATGACTCTACCAACATATGAAAGCATGGATTTGGGAAATGGAGCATGTCATGTAATAGGTGATGTACGTCTGAATTTCTGAAAAATGGGTCCTTTGCAGAGGCTTTTCTGAAGAGGTGAAGTTAAATTGAGTCAGCATGGGTACGTGAGCCTCAGTGGAGTTGCACAGGTTGCAGTGTAAGCTAGCAGAGCACACTGCAGACACTGACAAGCAAGAATACAAATTTATTCAGGTTTTTAGTCATTAGTAGATACATTATCTGTATTTTCTCCTTCATTTACCCCCTCCTTTAAATTGTTAATAAATATGTTAGTAAGACTGGGCCCCCATGCCAGGGTCTGTCATAGCTCACTCAGTACCAACTCCCACCTTGATCTGTTGACGTACAGATCTCTCATGCTGTATGTCAGGAAGATGCTTATCATCACAAGTAGAACAGAAGGTTTTGACCCTTTTATGTGACTCACTCAGTTATAACTACAGTGCATAAAGATAACAGCCGTTGCGATTATGATTTGCATTCTATGCAACCATGCTGATCCTGGAGATACACCAGATGGATGCTCTTCCAAGGCACACGTGCCTGCAATGCATATCCCAGCCGAGTCTCTCTCATCCTACCCCTATTCAGAAAAAAAATCACTCAAGTACCTCACAAAGTTTTCAATCTTATTTTCATTTCAGTGAGATTTTGATGTGTGCTTTGCACTATTTCATGCTTATCTGTAAATAGGAGCAATGTGCTCTTCTCGTCCACAGCTCATGCTAAAGCTTTGGTTGTCTGGAGGGCTCTCCAAAACTTTTCTGATGTAGCGTGGTACAGATTAAAGGTGATCTTTGCATGAGTGAGCACTGATGCAAGAAACTTTTCTTCCCTTCCTGTGTGCCCTGAGGGAAGGCCTTGGCCAATAGTAAATCCTTGCAGTCAGCCATGGAAAGAGCAACAAAAAAAAAAAAGACTGGGCTATGTCTTTCTAATGGTCCCATAGGGACTTCCACCTGCATCAGCAAAGTCAGTGTCAAGAAGGTTTCAGCAGGATGAGAGGAAAATGGGAAGCTCTCAGTGTTGCTCCCACAGCATGGTGCTCCATCAGGACCAGCAGCCTGTGGCTTAAAAACCACAGGAGGAAAGTTGTAGTGGTTCCATGTCCTGCTGAGACCTTGTTGAGACTGAACTGATCCCTACTGATGGTGCTGGAGAAGAGCTGCTGGCACTGGGGCTGTGGAGGAAATATCTGCAGTGCCTCATGTTTCAGCTGAAGGTATGATTGCTGGCCCTATAAGTATAGTGGTGTTTTGTGTAGCCAAGCAAACCAGCCCAAGTCACTGAGCAAGGAGTTAGCAGGTGTGCAAAAAACCCACACTTAGTTCATGCGTTTTTACATCTGCTTTTAGTTTTGTATCAATCAGCCCAAATCACATGACAGAGTTTCTGCTAAATTGGAACTTTAAAAAAACATGGTTCTGAGAAATGAAAGTTTTCTTCTGCAATAGGGAGTTTTGCTGTGAGGAAATGCCATTCCTCACAGTACAGGAGGTCATGGTGTGAAGCTTGGGGATGTGCTCTGCCCCAGGTTGGCTGCTGCTGGGGACCTCTGCAAACCTCCCTCTCCACACCTCGATTCCTTTGGAAACGTGAAAAAAATAATTTCTATTCTGTTTTAAAAAACGTTTTGACACCTGCAAACGAAAACCGCTGCAGAAATGCTAAGGGATGTTATTGTATCAAGTGTACGAGGACAGAGGGCAGTAATTTCTCAAAAGATTTTTTAAACGTAGAGCCTGCAAGTAACGAGGGGCAAAGTCAGTGAACCGAGAAGCAGCTGAATATCGTACGGCTCAGATCGTGCAGCAGGCCAGCCAGAGCTATGACCTCCCTTCCTTCCTGTCAGCTTGTTGCTAGCTACTTCAGTTTACCTTAAATCAATATTTACTTTATTATTTACAATATTGTGATGGTGACAATAATTTAGCAAAGTTATAATGAAAATATTTCAAGAGTGGAACCAAGTGAGCACCGGAGCAGTTTTCATGAGAAATGCACTTTGCCAGGAGCCCAAACTCCACCAGGCTGAGATGTGCTGAAGCTGTTGCAGCTATCAGTGAACATGCTTGAAGGTGGCTGCTTGGGAAGTTCATTATTTGAGTTGTGCAGCTACAGCTGGACAGTATCCTCCAAGTTCCTTGTGCTAATGGCTCTCTAATTTTTATTTCCAATGGGAATCGACAGGATAAAACTATTCAACTTTGTCCTCTGCACAAAAGCTTTATTTTCTTTGTGGCTCCTGTAGTAGTTGGCACTAGTTTTGTGACCGTTTTTTATTGCATGCAGGAGGCCACCTGGCCAGGCCTGTGATCCTCTTTGACGCCTTGCTTATTCTTAAGGGGAAGTAATCAACACATCAGCACCAAGTAAAGGCAGTAAGACAGGGCTGAACCTTTCGATACTGTAATTAAAAAGTGTCAGTGTCAATGCCCTTTTCGAGGTATTTATGACTGAAGTCTAAAAGCCTTCAAGTTGGATGGCAGGAGCTGCTGATTATGACTTTTAATCTTCTGTCTGATGGTGAGGGCAGCCAAGTACTCGTGCTTCTGGGTGCACTGAGCAACAGCCAATGTTTCCAAAAGTCACTATTTTGCTGCGTCTTTTTAAAGAATTGCTTACCCCATTTGTATGTCTATGTTGATATGGTTTTGTTACAGCAATTCTCAGGATTCCACGCTAAAACGCTCCACTGAAGAAACGATTTTCTTCCACAGGTTATTTCCTCTCCAGCTCTAAGAGTTCTATCAGTGAAGCCTGAGGTTGCGCAACATTGGGAGCTGGTAGGTTTAATCTTCCTTCCAGGACAACCACACTGAAGTGCATCTACACGTGAGGCTGCTACATTTTGCAGTGCTGCTTCACTTCTGCAGCAAAGACTGACTATCACAAAGATGGTCAACTCCGTGCCTGTGTGGCTTGCGGGTTGCTCAAGGGTGGTTCCTGTGCTGAAGCGATGATGTATGACTGGTGAGGAGCATGCTGGTACTGAGCCCCGTGAAGCAGAACCAGGAGGGGCTGCTGGGGCTTAGGTTCACCGCCAACAAACCCACATTAACTCTGGATTTGACGGCTGGGATTTGGAGAGCAGAGGTACAAGGTTTTGGGCTTTCTTCTTTTTGTGGTGGTTTTGTATGCACTCTTCGGTTCCTGGTCCTGAGAAGTTGAAATTATTAATCAAAACCAATCGGGCTGCAAGCTGAGGTTGTTGTGGTGTAATGGACGTGGATCCCATTCAGTGAATCTTAAGCCTTCCACCTAAAGTCATCCATTATCGTTTATTCGGTGCTTAGGTTGATGACCCCTGCAGAAAGCCCATCGCTACTCCTCACAGGGGCTTCTCAGGGGGCCGCGGCGGCTCTCTCCCACCTCAGAGGGCGGCTGAGGGCCAGCGGGCAGCAGGGAGGCGGGACGGCACCCGCCCCGCGGGCGCTGAGGGGACGCGGGCACCGGCGGACGGGAACCCAATCGGGCAGCGCCGCCCGCCCGCCCCGCGCACCAGGAGGTGGCCGCCGGGGTCACGTGGCCCGCCCCTTCCCGGGTAGAAGCAGAAGTGGGAACCCCGGAGAGACGCGGCCGGGCGCGGCGACACCGCCGCCACCAGCACCCCGTGTTGACACCGGCAGCGCCCAGCGCCGCGTCGTCCGCGCGGCCGGCGGAGGTGAGGCTGCTGGGCGGCCGGTGGGCCGGCCGTGCGCGGGGCGTCGTGGCAGCGGGAGGCGGGCGGGGAGGGAAGGTGCCGCGAGGCGCTGCGGGGAAGGGGGCGAGGATTCGAGGGGCTCGCAGAGGGGACGGAGCCGCCCGGCACCCCGCGGTTGGCTGCTGGTCAGCGCTGCTGGCCGGTCTGCTGGAGGGGGAAGAAGCCCTGCGCGGCTCGGCTCGGCTGAGGGCCGCAGCCTGGGCCCGCCTTCGGTCCCTAGCAGGTGTTCCTTGCGGCCGAGCGCTTTGGTTGCCCCTGCTCGGCAAAATTCCGTGCAAACAGCCGTCTGCTGGTTGTGATTAATTGTTAGCGAGGTGGTGCTGCTGCTGGTGCTGCGCCCGGCTGGCTGAGCTGCTGTCCCGAGGCAGGGCTGGGGCAGAGCGTGCAGCGACGCGTGCAGAATGGGGCCGGCAGCGCCCAGAGCTCATGGGAAAGTGTAGAAATTGGGGCGAGTCTGACTTCAGATTCCGCTTTTTGAGCGACCTTTGTGTGCAGGGAAGGCACCTGCGGTGTCCTGTGGCTCAGGAGTGGTTCTGCTGTGCTCATCTGAAGCATTCATTGCCAACCTGCGCATCTATAATTTCACCTGTCTGCAGCTCTTTCTGTGTTTTATCAAATGTCAGCATGGTACAAATTGTAGACTGATCTTCAGATAAAGGTTTGGTTTTGAAATTGAGAAGTACTAGCACTAAATAAGCAGGTTCTTGGATAGCACCAAGTACATCTTTCTCCATGTCTGTGTTCACTTGGCTCTTTGCAGTGGGTCTTCCTGACCTTTTTGGTACAAAGTGTTCAGGCTCTTCACTAAAAGGCAACATAGAAATTACTGTTGTGTCACAACACAGTAAGTAATGGGTAACGCCAATTCTGCTTTTGATACAGGACAGCATTGAATTTTTGCTCCTGTGGTGCTTACAGTTAAAGGGAAAGAGTCATATGTTCATGTCTGTGCCTAAACCAGATCTTGTATGTTATGTGATCAACTCTTTGAAAGGGTAGATAACAGCAGGACAAGGGGATATGGTTTTAAGTTGAGGGAGGGAAGACTTAGGTTGGATGTCAGAGAGAAATTCTTTACAGAGAGAGAGGTGAGGTGCTGGAACAGCTGCCCAGAGAGGTTGCAGATGCCCCGTCCCTGGAGGTGTTCAAGGCCAGGTTGGATGGGGCCCTGGGCAACAACCTCGTCTAGTATTAAATGTGGAGGTTGTTGGCCCTGAATGTGGCAGGGGTTGGAGATTCATGATCCTTGAGGTCCCTTCCAACCCTGGCCATTCTGTGATTACCAGATCACTCATTGAATCATTTAGACCTTTCTTTCTGCTTTAGGCTTCAGGAACTTTTCCGTAGAAGAGCAGTAATGCTTCTGCTTCACACAGAGGTGTCTTGTAGCTCATGGTCCACTGATTTAGGGGCAGCCAGGTACTGTGTTGATGAGGATTATAATGGAGTTCTGCTGGGTGAATGGGTAGAAATATTGTAGGTTCAAGTCATTGTGCAGTAAAGGTTGTAAGAATGCCGAAGGGCACATACTTGTGTCTAGGAGGCCTCTTAATGTTGAGAAGGTTAGGTCTGGTATCATGTGTTCCATTTGTTCTTTTGGGAGGTCTGGTGTGTTCCACGGTTAGGAAGCTTTCTGTGGTGTTTGTTCTAAATTATGGAACAGGTAAACGGATGATAAAGGGATGGTTGGTTAGGTTGATGAAGTGCTATGATGTTCTTTTCTTTTTTTTGGTGTCCTCAGCTACATTGTTGCTTCACTGTAAGTTAAAAGCTTGGCTTCTAGCTTAAGATTTTAGGTAGGCTAAAAGCAGTGTTCACTTTCTTTTTTAAAGAAAGAGCTACTTTAAAAGAGGAAGTCCAGTCTATTATGTTCAGCGGAAACTGCTTAAGAAGCCACCTCTGAGAGGCAGTTCCTTTGTATTAAGGGGCTAATCCCTCACAAAATGCTTCATTGCCTTTTATTAATTAGTATGTTTAGAAGTTCCTTTGTGTGTTCTTTAAAGACACGTTTCACTTTACAGTTGCAACACAGTATGCTTTTTAAAGACTTATTTTTTATTTTATTTCTGTTCTCCTTGTATTTTTGTCGTTGTAGCTGGACGACTGTGCCTAAATTGCTAGACGCAAACTGGTGATGATTTCAGTGACAAGCTGGATTTGTTCCAGGGAGTCAGAAAAGATCAGCCGCATTCTGACTGAAATCTGACACTGTGTACAATCCTTAAAAGTTGTCCAGAAGTCTCAGTTGTAGCATTGGCATATGTGTATTTTTTTAAAGTAGTAGTAGGACAATGGAGTACCCTTTTCTTACACAATAACAAGCTAATTAAACATGGTATAATGTGTGACTCTTTGCAGAACACTAAATGGGCTTCAGGTTCTGTGCAGGCAAAGCAGAAGAGGCCACTGCAGATAAGAAGGGCCTCGTGTTTGCTTCTCTGATAGCCTAAAAAAACACAACCCAGTGTTCATTGAAGTTGTAGATTTTAAAAAGAGATTGGGAAGATTGCACTGGACCACTTCAGAGTCTGACAGATGGGACTGAAACTGGTTAGTGACAGCACTGAAAGACAGCTCTGTGGTATTGATGAGAGAGCAGAAAAGAGAGCTCCTTAGTGAAGCACAGGTCAGGAGACTGACATGGGGTGAGGGGGAGGAGGGTTGGAAGAAGTTAGCAAGGGGGAAGCGAGAAGTGACACGGACAAATTAGTTATCAGTGCAGAAACTGAAACTGTGATGGAGAGTAATGGGCTGAGGAGACAGGAGGAGAACAGAACAGCAGGGATGCTGTGGCTGAGGGAAAATCGTGCAGGACGCTTAGAGCTGTCCTGCCCAAGGGTGAAATTAAGGGGAGTCATGGGGAACTGTGTGGCAACAGTGGCAAAAATAGTATCACTTCTTTGTACGTGGATGATAGAGCAGGGTCTAGGGCTTTCTGTTTGTAGATAATCCTGCTGAGGAGTAATCAAGCTTGTAATTCGCTGTTAGGTTTTTGGAATTCTCTGCAAGCAGGAAATTAATGCTTCTGTATTAAGACAAGGCAAGGAAAACAGCAAACCTGCTGCAGTTCACCAGGGTGCAGCATTTTGACTGTCTGAAGTTGGTACTGTGAATGAAATAATAATAAAAAAGAACAACTAAGGGAGAGGAAAAAGGTTTTGATTGTGCTTCAAATGTTGCAAGTATTATTAAATATTATTTTCCATATTGATATCTCGATTGTTAATACTTAGGACAAAATCATTTTCCAGATATTTTTTACAGTTCCAGAAATTAAGTTACCCTCAGTTTCAATCAAGAAGTGAAGATTTAACTTCTAGCATAACATAGAACTCACAAAGTTTTTATAGCACACAAATCTGCAAGTACTCTAAAACAGTAAAGAAACTTCTGTAGGAATGACTGAAAACAGCCAGTTCTATCTCTGTCAAACAGAAAAATGTCCATGAACAGAGACTTGCTGGTATTTTACTTGCTATAAAATGGTAAGTAAAAACTGATCTGATACTTGAAAGGACCCTAAGCTTGAAGTGATACTTTTCTGATGTCTTATGAGACTCCTGAAGTCATCAAATCAAGATAAATATAGTCAAGGTTTGAGCTTTGTTACTCTATATATGGATCTACCAGTATCTTTAATTTTAATAAATGTGGTTTTAAAGGAATAAAAATACCATCTTAAATACTGATTATTTTTTTCCTCCTTTCTTTCTTTCTTTTTTTCTTTTCAGCGCAGTGAAAACCATACAAGTTGGTTTGAAAAAGAAACCTAAAACAATGCCCAGAAAGAGTATAGATTATGGAGAGCTGCCGGAGTATGAGAAAAGCCAGATCAAAAGGACATTGGAGCTGGGAACTGTTATGACAGTATTCAGTATTAAGAAGAGTAGTCCAGAAAGGAGGACTATTCAGGTTATAATGGAAACCAGGCAGGTAGCCTGGAGCAAGACAGCTGACAAGATCGAAGGTTTCTGTGAGTATTTTCAAAGCGTCCATGAACTTGGAGTTGCTAATAAATTAATGTAATTGTCAAATATTTGTTTAGTGAGCCTTTATTAATATGATTAAGCTTTTGGCTAAGAAGAGTTCGGTAATTTGCCAAGAATGTGCTGAATAGTCGCAGTGCTGGTGAAGGATCTTCTGCAGCTCGTTAGTTACACAAATAATGCTGTGCTTATATGTGGTTAACGTGCTTTTTCTCTAAATCCTGCTCTCCAGTTTTTCATCTTTAAGTATGATGGTGCTTTTGCTCTCTGCTATGAGTGGCAACTATTTTCCACAGTTAAGCTCAAGAGGTCTTGTAGCTTATAATGATCAGTTCTTTACCTCTTCTTTCTCCAAAAGCAATAGCTCCAAATAAAAGGAAACTGAATTAAAGTTTGTTTTCTTGAGGAATTTGCCGTATCAGGATAGGAATCATTATTTAGGACCGTTGTTGGAAAGTACCAGTGTCTCAGGGGGGTGGAGGTGTGAGGTATGAGGGATGGTTTGAAGGTCCTGAGTTGACTGAGCCTGTTTGGCTGATATCTAAACTGTCTGTAATTAGGTGGGGAAATAAAAGTGGAGTTTGTAGCTGCATAGGACTGCAAAAGCCATGGTATAAAATAAAGTCAAACTAATTTTCAGTTCTTACTGAACAAGGCTGATATCAACCAAGCTCAGCCTGCAGTTTTTGGGATTCTTGCAGCTCCCATTGTTATAATGTAACTACAGCATTTGCATATGAGCACATGGCAGCTATTTTATTTTACTTTTTTATTCTGTTGCGGACATGATTTTACTATGCAGCTGCTAAATGCCTTCAGTAAAGGAATTGAATTGTTTGTCTGAGTTGCCAGAATCATTTATTGCTCAGCCTCAGATAATATGAGAAGCTTGGTGCTGAATTTAGGAATTGAAATTGTGATAAGAAGTTGGAGTTTGGAGGTGGAGAATTCTCAAGGCTGTAGGAAGAAATTAAGTATAGCATGGGGAATCTCAGAAGTGAGACCAGAACCTGGTGAGAAGAGCCAGAACTCATGAGAAAAAAATTAGTCCAGACATGGGAGAAGGAAGAGAGGTTAAGAACATGAGGGAAACTGAGAATGAATTGAACTGGGGCGAGGGAAGAGGTCACAGATATGGAGGTGCGTGTGTGTGGGGGTGGAAATTACATTGTAATGTGGGAGAAACTGGGGAGAAAGAGAATGGGGTTTGACTATTGATTTGTGGATTTTTAGAAACTTCTTTTTTGCTAAATCTACAGTAAGCTAAAAGTGCATCAATCTGTGAGGTTGTGAAGATGAGCACTGAGAATGTACGTGGTTTTTGAATTGTCTGTGCAACATCATGTCATGCTACTTCCAAGCATTAAACTTCTACTTGTTACTGTTTCTGCTGGCTCCTGTCTGGTTCCTTGCATGGCCTGGATCTGCAACAGGAAATCTGCTGGAATGGAATGAAGGACTGGTTATCATGAGAATGGGTTTTGTCATTGGTGATGAAAATGTGCTTGTATGTAGTGATCTGCGAAAAAGCAAACAGATCTGGAAACGTTCATTAAGATTGATTAACTGTCTTGCTGTGCCTCATGTAAATTGAGGCTAATTATCCCTTACTATAATTATGAGTGTGAATGCAAGTACTTTAGTAGTTCTGATATGCTCAGATCCTGGAATGAGGCAAGCTGAAAATAAGTCCTGTGTGGAGGAGTAATTCGGTTATGAGAGCATGGCTTGAATATACCTGGTAAATAAAAGCTAGGGGGATGCATGGGTTAGAACAAATTAGGAAATGCCCATGTAGTGGGTGAATAAGGCTTTAGAGTCCTCTGGCAAAAATAACATGGGATCATGGAGGAAAAGACTGCTGCAGCCAGTTGTACAAAGTAGCCAGACCTGAAGAGGTGTGTGCGTAGAACTACATCCCATCAATCAAATCACTTGCCCTACGCAGAGATGTTGGCAATTTAAACAGAAGGTGAATATTGTGTTAGACTGACAGCTGGGTAATCCAGCAGGGTAATGACTTGCCTCCAGATGCACTGGTTACCAGCACAGGGAATTCAGCTGTAGAGCTGCAGTTTATCCAAAGGCCCTCTGCCTGAAAGTTCCAGTGCTGCAGCAGGGATTTTAATTCGGCAACATGCAAGTGACCTTTACAACAATGGAAACTTTAGATCTGAGACCATGACCTACTGAAAGTATGTCATTTGCACAAATGTGCACAATATTATTTATACTTATTTATTTTAAAGAACCTTCCCTAACCCTGAGAATTATTTTGCAGGCTTTGCTTCAGAAAACTATGTGAACTGTTGGAAAGGTTCTATCTGCTTGAACTGAAAGTCACTGCAGCTTTAACTCGCTGGCAATATTTCTGCTGAAGAGGAAGGAAATCTTTTTTTTTTTTAATTTATTTAATAAATTTGCTATTGTGTCTCTTGACTGAGATTCAGGCTTCCTTTTTTGCTTGAAAATTGGAGTATTTATGGATTTGTACTTTACATGTATTTGGTAATTTAAAGCATAGGCTGCTTGAATACTGGTGATAGGGGGAATTCAAGTTTTTATTTCTCTGGAGCTGTACAGAAACAATACAACCAGTTTTATGATAAGAGAAAAATTGTTTCCACTTATGTGTATATAAATGTACACATGAATGACCCCAAATATTCACTGTTGAATTGTGTTGACCTTGTGAAGAATAAAAAAACCTTATGCATTTGCAATGTATACATATATTTAGTGGCAGAGGGAATTAGGATCTCAAGTTCTGCTATTCAGTATCCTGTGCTTTAGTACTGAGTAGTGCTTTTCAACACATAGTTTTTGTGATGCGAATTTTAATGGTTGCTATTTCCACCTGCCGCACTCCAGTAAGAATTGGTATTTATTAAGGGTGAGAGTAGAACAGTAACTGTAGCAGCTCAGGAGAGCATGGTAGGGATAGATACAGTAATCATTTACTGTGTCACTGTGTGTTGGATGCCTGTCTGCAGCCGTGGATTTGGGGGGAAATAATTGCACAAATGAGTGGAGGTGATTCTGCTCTGTGCTTGTTGTGGCTGAACCCTCAGGTTATTACAAGGAACTTTTTCAGTTTGGTTAGTGTTGTTTTGCAAGGGATTTAAGTTAAGCCTCATGCTAATGACTAGGCAGCAACTTATATTTGGATTAAATAGGTCTGCTCAGGAGAGATATAGTATTAGCCGTGCTGATAGAAATGTTTAGACAACCCTGTGGCCTTCAGTGTGGTAGTTCTGCATGTTTTTAATTGCATTACCTGCAGAGAAGGCTATCAGCCTTTATGTTCAGCATGGACTGGGCTGTGAGCAGCCTGATCTAGCTATAGATGTTCCTGTTCATTGCAGGGGAGTTGGACTAGATGACCTTTAAAGGTTCCCTTCCACTCAAACTATTCTATGATTCTGTGAAAGAGCTGCTGAAATCAGAGCTGTTTCTGCTCAGTGTAGATGTGTTACTCTGGATGAGTAGGTTAAAATGGAGCTACTCTTCTTTATAAAACTCCTAGTTCCAAGCCATTGCTGTGGTAACAAGTGATGATACACAAAGGCAAGAAAATCTGGTGTAAACATTCTTCTTTGCTGTGTGGCTTAAACTGCACAGTGCCAGAGTATTGGAGGTTTTCCAGTGGCCATCTGAGAGAGTTGGGTCACCAGATACAAAAGACATTTTCTAACAAAAGGAGCTGGTGTGAAATCTCTGTATTGTCCCCTGTGCAAAATAGTGCAGGTGTCCTTGTAGTAGGATATGCTGTTTCAACAGTAGATCAGGGAGCCAGATTTTCAACTGCTACATTCATGGAAGTTCTCTTACTTTAATAGAGCTTCTGAGGGTCTTGGTAACTTCTTTTTTAGCTTGACAGTTGTGTTGGAGCTGAATGTACACAGCTTCTCAATTTTGCAAGCACAAAGTCTTATTTCAGCTGGTGCTTTGTTTTAGCTCTACACATCAGGCTGTGAACAACACACATTGTAACCTCACTGTTTCCCTTAGAGGAGCCTCAGGTTCCACCTCTCCTTTTAGTGTCAGTCCTCCCTGCCCATCTGCAAGGGAGGGAAAGGTGCCCATTTGTGGTTGTCTTAATGCAGTGGACAACCTGTGTGTGTGCAGGCTTTCTATCCTGCACAGCTGTGCAGCCAAGGAGGTTCTTGAGTGGTGGCTCAGTTTTCATAAGGACAATGTAGCTGTTGAGCTTGTCCAAGCTGTGGATTTTTCTCTGTGTATGGAAACTCAGATCCTCTTGTGAGACTTCCCTTTCTTGGGTTTACTGTGGTTTTGCTGTTGGAACATGTAGCATGTTGTAGGACCAAACACACAGATTAGGTGAGATGACTTCTTTATGGCCTGCAGTGTTTGAAGAGACTACTACGTGAGTACCTTTCAAGAAAAAATAATGACGATTTGTCCATATTTTACATTCTTTGGAAGCATCAAGTTGTCTTTTAAATGGAAGGGGAAGGGTCAGCAATGGAAAGAGTGGAGTTGCCTGACCTGAAGTTTTCTAGGTTTAGTAGAGGTCAAGAAGGTTCCTAGTGCTGCCATTCTATGTCATCTTATAGATGCCTTTCCTGGATTTGCTTGGGTCCAAGGAACCCATTGAGCAAAACTGAAATAGATAGAAGGGAGCAATGCACCTTTTAGAAGAGCTGTAATCACAGATGTTTGGCATGCAAGATTTCATTAATGTATTAAAATTAATGCAAGTGACATGTGCTTCCTCACATGGGTCTGCAGAGAGCTACGCAAAAAGCTGAGGGGGACAAATCTGTGCCAGATATCACTATGTTCATCCATGCTTGGACTTATTTTGTCATCTTGCTATAGTTCTGTACAGAGAGATGTTTCAGGTCTCCCCTCATAGCTCTGGAGTCATCTGAGGGAAACGTTTGTAGGTGCAAAATGTCAGGGATTTTTCTTCTGCATTCTACTTATTAAAGGCATTCATTTTTATTCTGCATTGTCCTCCATCGTTTTAAACTACGAGGATAATGTTTGCTAGGAGGGCTATGGGACTGCTTGTGGAGCTCAGAATATCAGAGCTCTCAATCCCAAGTTACCAGGCCATCGGTGGTCAAGCATTGATTTAACTTCTGATGAGAATGTTTTTGCCCTCGAGTCTTTTATTTATTTACTTCTTTTACTTCTTTTCCCTGCTGTGCTTTGTACTGCAGTGTGGTATTAACACATGTGCCTTGAATGAGACCCAGTATGACACATCCATGGATCATGTACCCATAGGTTTTAGTGGCCTATGACTGACTTTATGGATTTACAACTTCAGAAGTACTGATCCTGATGACTGGAACAGAGCTAAACTAATGTGTTATCAACACATCAGAAAATGAAGTTTGAGTTTCCTGGTATGGAGGGAATTGATTTGCTTATTTAATTTGTAATGGTTCTTTTCTGGCAAATGCTAATTTCTGCATGCTGTGTGCATGACTGTGAAGCTGTGACATTACTGTGATACACTGCTCAGCATGTCACTTCCTGTAGTTCTGCCCTGTGGTCGTGGAGCATATAAACCCTTTACAGCAGTGCATGGGTCTGTGTGGTGGCCCCACCGTTGTGCCTGTGCTGCTCTTTAAGCTCTGTCCTCTTTAAGTTGTTGCAGGCTAACCACACAATAGATCTGTTGAGTGTTGCTGTGGTTTCTGGGGTCACTTCTGCCTCCATGTTAACGACCCTGCTGCTCTGTGTCTTTGCTGGGATAGCACATGGCCCACAAGCAGCTGCACTGTCATAGCTGAGGTGGCAGCACGGAGAACTTCTCAGCAGCTGTGAAAAGCAGAGAGGAAGGAAAGGGTGACCAGGAGTGGGAACTGCTGATGTCAGTGTTCTGCCAAGAGATGTGTTTGGGGTCCAGCACCTGGCGTTTGCTGACTTGGAGTGTATTCAGTGCTACCCAATATTTATTTGTGCCATGATGGACGTACTTAGATGCACGTGGATAAACTAAGGCACAAAGAGTTTATGGTATCTAAGTTGGTGTAGCAAGTACTTGATGAGTTGTAGGCCTTCTGAAAGGTGAGCTGGAATGGATATTTTGTTCTTTACTGATGGGAAGTGCTTTAAGGAGAGCTGTTCAGGGAAAGTTTGTGACAGCTGGAGTCTGATTAGTCACTGGAAAACATGGGAGTTTCTTTATGCTCCCCCATCAATCCTTGTGTGAAATGGTGATTCATAGCTAGGAGAATTTATGCTCTGAGATGTCCGTGGCACCACCACAGCAAACAGGAATAAAGCCTGCTGAAACTGAGCTTTTGTAACTAATTATGTACTTTGGTTTAACAAATCTTCAGTCCAGATGTATATTAATGTAGCAGGAATACCTTATACCTTTTTCATTTTTAATTAACACGTAAGACTCACAGTGAATAATATTTTATTTTAGAATTCACATGAGCTGCTAATTTCGTGCTTTCTTCTCTTGATTTTTGTCCTGCCATTTTTTTCCAGAGTTTGTAGAGCAAAAAGGCTGTGGCCCACTTCTTTAATATATTTACCATCTCAGGTTCACTGAATGTTACTAACTGAATTAGTTATTTGTCTAATGTGTGAAAATAAAAAGAATTATCAGAGACTGTTAAAAATCACTTGTGCTTTACTTCCTGCTCAAATAGGAGATTTTTCAGAATTAAAAATCCATAAGTGGAATTTTCATATTTCAGGGATGTATTAAGAAAGGGAGTGAAAGAAAACAAAGAACTAACTCAGTAAATTCATGTTGTACATAGAATTTAGACCTGTGAGTACTGCTCTGTTTCTTCCTTATCTGCAGGATTGCACTGTGTTTGTTTTCAGGTTTTGTCACACAGCCAAGTAGAAACCACATTTCTGCAGAAACGCTGCACCTGGATAATGATCAACATTCCCTGAAGCAGCAGTGCATCTATAATGCAGTCATGTAGCATGGAGCATAGCAGGCCAAGTGCAATTTACAGGTTGAGGTGAAATGCAGGGATGTGTAACTAATATAATGGCAAACTTATGTGCGCTGCCACAGATGGTGCTGTTCTAGCTAACAAGGTATTTATTTATTTAGATCTTTATTCTTGTATTTTGTGAATTTTATCCCTGAGATCAAATTTTGCTGAATTTGCTTTTAGTATCCCTGCTAAAATGATGTGCAGAAGGAAGCACGTTCTGGTTCTGAGCATTCCTGCCAGCTGTCGGACCAGCAAGAACCTAAGAGGCTGTTTGTGGAAGTGGCTCGCATTCTTAAGCATAGTTGAGGGATTTTTTTTCTTCACCAAGTTAACTCGTGCAGTCATTTAACTGGTAAAATTTGAATGTCAATGGGAACTCCTTCTGTTCTGGGAAACCTTTCTTTCTTTTCGGAGAAAATGGTATGAATGTTTACAGTACCTCCACCTTTCTGGGTGAAGTAGTGAATATCAACATATTCTGCAGAGAAGTGTGAAATGCTTCTTTTGGCTGCAGTGTTAGACTTCATCTTGCTAATTTTCAGCTGTCGTTATTTTTTTCTCTCTAAATTTCTGTACTCTTTCAGCCATGTAGTTATAAGTAAACAGCAGGAACAAACATAACTCCCACTGAATGCTCGAGAATTGTATTCTGTCATTTTCCTTCTATTTTGCATTCTAAAAAGAACAAAATGTCATTGTAGAAGTGAATCTACTTCTTGCTCTTCGCAGAGTATCACTTCAGAAGGATATTAAAATTCACCTTTTTCTAATTTGAAACTGATGTGTTTCTGTTCTCTTACCTAGGGGATCTTCGTGTAAGCATCCAACTGAGAACTTAGACCATGGTTTCTGTGGTCAAATGAAAAAAATGAATGTGTTTTAGCCTTTAGCTGTCTTCAAATCATTTTTCAGCAATTCAATTCTGTGGTGTTTAATGCTAGCTTACAAAGACCAGAGTTCCTGTTGTGGCTGGCTAGTGAAATGGAGATCCAGCATGGTGATCTTTGCAGACTAGAGCTGCTAATAGGGTTGGTTGGAGTGAGTGGGGGGTGTACATACTCCAGTATATTATCCCCAAAGTCAAAGTTTTGCATGGCAACCTTTTTGTTTTGATTGACGGAGTAGAACATCAACTTCTATGGGCACCTATGTACTTTTTTCTCATTTTCTGAAGGTGCCTTTTTCTTTTTAATATGAAACCAACAGCCATTTGAGGTCTGTGGCCCTTTGAATTCAGAGCCCATCAAACTGAGAAAGGCTGTAACGTGCTGTTGCTCTGCTGAGCCGTCCAGCAGGGAGTTGTTAATCCACAAGGTGTAGCTATCATTGGTAGGATGGTAATTCATTGTTTCTGTAGATGGTGGCTCTGTGTGACATGTGGACCCCTTGGGAAGGTACTCAGGTGCTGTGCCAAGACCCACCACGCCATTTCTCATGTTGCCTCCTTAAACTGTGCTTTCAGGTACTCCTGTGACTTAGCTGTAATTCCTTGGGCTTCAATTTCACTATTTGTATGTGCTGAATCACTTTGCATACCACTGCTGTACTCACGTGCTTCAGCTTTCTTCTTTCATATGACTTTGCCCTTCTGTGAGAGAGGCCTCACTTTTTTCTCTTCAGAACAGTGCAGAGTGTTTCGCTGCTGTTTTGAATAAAATAAGAGACACACCTTGTGTAGTTAATCTTTAATTCTGTGAAACTGAGAGCAAAGTCATTGTCCTCACAAACCGCAGTGAAATCCATTTGCAAAAAGATACTGAAGGCCTTCTTCGTTCAATGGGTGTTCATTTGCACATTGCCTGTCTGGAAGGAGGCAGCTTCTGCCTTTCTGAAATGAAACCTTCTTTAGAGTATTTTGTAATGCAAATTGTTGAGAAGATGTGGATTCTAAAAACTGGTTCTGAAATGCTTGTGCAGAACGTTATTATGTATACACATAAAAATGCAAAAATATTCGTACAGAGAATGCCCACCCTTGTGTCTGGGTCTGTGCCGTTTGGATGATCAGAGTCCCTTATTTTCCCTTCTGAAACATTGCCAGTAGTTTCCTGGTAGACTTCTGGGGCCTGCTGTTGAAAATAGCTAATGAAGAAAATAATGCATTTAATGTATTATTGCATGTTTTCTTAGTGTGACCTTACATGGTCGCTTCCAGCTAACATATTACAGTTCTACTGTTAGCATTGGCTGATTTTAAGCACAGTTCCTTCGTGCAGTTATCTGCTTGGCCACTGAATAGTTGTGCTTCCTGCAAGCAATGAGTGATGTGTGAGTGCTAGGGCTGGAAGGAGGCAAACCATTCCCTTTGGGTAGCAGTTCTTGTTTGTTCCTGTTTTAAATCTTACCTGGAATGGTCAGCACAGTGTTGTCATATACAACAATGTAATGTTTTCTGCACTTCTGTTTGCGTCATTCCTGCACCTCCTAGTTCTGTTTTCCCATCTGCCTCTTGGGGAAGCTGAAAGAAAGGTAACAGCAATTCATGATTTTTGCTGCCAAGTTATTTGAGTGAATATCAGTGGAGATGTTATGGATCAGAAGATGGTTAAGTTTGTGGCTGTGAAGAGTTCTCGGAGGCATTCTTAGTTGCACAGTGCTGTTTAATCTGTGCAGTCTTTGGAAAGTTGCTGTGTAGTGGTGCAATGATCCACTGAATTACTGATTTACTAAACAGACACAGCATCAAGAGCAGACATGCAGCTGCCACAAATGCAGTGAAAATTGCATATCCAGATAGGAGCCTGAAACAGAATGGGAACTGAGGGTGCTTTGGAGTCCAGTCTGGTTAAACAGTCACCTGAGGGAGTTGTCAGAATCAATTGAGGACTGATGAGACTGCCAAGAAGATTCTTTTAACCCATGGAAAAAATGACGTAGAAGAATGAGTGAAATGTGAGCTGGTGTTGTAGGATTTTTGAGTGGCACTTAGCTTCTTAACTCTTTGGCATCTTAATGAATGCATTAACAATGTCCTCTTTATCTTGTTGGGTGTTAGCCAGCTTTTCTACAGAACGCTTTTTGAACTGTTTCTTTGGGGAATTCAGTAATCTTATACTGTTACTTGGAAATTGCACTTGCAAGCCTATTGCACTCAATCTTACAATTTGCAAGCTGCGTATGTTCAGATCTGTGTTTTTTCAGATATAAATGGCGCCAGGAATATCAGTCCATGAAGCCAGGTCAGAAAATGACTCTGCAATTTGCATGTAGGATTGAGAAGAAGAAAGGCTCCATAAGATCAGTGCAGTAAGAAGATGGAGTGTCCGAGGCACTGTGCTGCTACTTCTAACACAGGCATGAAGTTGTGTTTTAATTGTTCGGTGACGGATTGTGCTATAATAAGTTCACAGTAACAGGCAACTTGGTACAGTTGATTTACTAATCTGAGTCTGAAACATGTTGCTGCTTTTCCTGGCTGTTCCCTTCTTGGATCATTGGGATCAGCCATTCCGGATGCAATGGGCGTTGGGTGGAGGGTGCTGGCAGCTCTAGTCCCTGTGGGGAGGACAGCAGGGCTTAGCTGAGACCTGAATATATCCTGTCTGTGCACGTCTCTCTCTTTGCCCCTCTGATGCTTTTTACCCCAACTTTCCTATCAGTAGTATGAAGTAGACTCATGTTAATGGAGCTTGTTCTAAAGAACACATGAGAAATCCCGTAAGAGCAATATAGTTCTTGTAAAGCCTTATTAAATGAACAAATTCCAACACTTCAATATTGGTACACATTAATGATACAGCTTTCTCTAAATTGATTATACATTTATTTTCTTCTATTGTTAACAGCATCTATCCCCACAGTCCAGTCCTTAAAGCAGCGTGAGTAAAAGAAGACTGTAAGATTAACAGTAGCACCATGAAAGCTGTGTGTGCAAAAATCCTTGTGCATATATATGTAAAACATACATTCACACGAGAGAGTGGAATGGTAGGGCTGAAAGATTGTACTGCAAAGCAGAGGAGTGTAGTGAGTGCATATGTAACTGAGGGAAGACATTAAGCAAGGCTGCGTGTTTGTTTCAGAGGTCTGGGTGAGGTAAGAGGCACTTGAAATGACAACAGCAGTGCAGATTGTGAAACTGTTCTATCTCTGCTTATAGGTTATGTTTTGAGGGTCTCTTTGTGGTGTGGTGTTTTCTCTGCGTGGATTTATGGGAGTGTGAAATGAAGGGTACGCTTTGCTTTCAACTTAAAACTGTGTTTTTCAGCAGACATTTGTTGGTTGAAGGGAAAGAAAATGTACTTGGTGTTGTTCTTGTTCATTATCAGCATGAGCTAGCGTGGTGTATGGTCCCATGCTGTATATTGTGGCCACTAAACTACTCTCTTTCTTTGCATCCTGAGTGATGAATGTGACTGAGTGGGCTTAGCCTATCTTTTTCAGATGCTGGCATGTTGGGATGCATATCCAGGTACACTGCTGGGGATCTGTGAGACTGTCAGAAGATTTGAGTCGTCAGTGAGAGCTTCTGGTTGTGGATCATTTATGGTTATATCATGAATTTATATTAGAAGGTTACACATAATCTTAGGGCTTTTGTCCATCCAGATATTAGGAGATGATCTAGTAGTTTGAAAGAGTGACTGAAAAGGTTGAGCCATTAGCTGTGCTCTATCTTGAAGATGTTACACTAGGAAAAATAAGTTCAAGAAAGATGCTTGTGTATTAGGAACAATTTAGGTTGACATTTAAGGTCTTGTTTTCCCAAGAGAAGTCAAAGAATAAGGAGTATTAGGTGGGAAGTTTGGCCTAGGATACTTTGTGAGGAATAAAAAATTGAATTAATAAATGAATGTTTCTTTACCAGCATCCTGTTGATGGATGTTCTAGCTTGTATCCCCCTCCTTTTCACACTGGCCTTTTCACACTGAAACCCAGTGATAATGGGCCAAAGCTTTAACCAATGTTTAGCTCCTTCGCCCTGTTGGCAGCCGGGTTTCTTTTTGATTATGTGTTAATAACTGTGATGAGGTGTTCAGTTAAAACTTGATTTTTCTATTATGGAGTTCTTCAGTGCATGAATAGAAATCCTCAGTTATTTTCCTTGGATCTTGCTGGGTTTGATAAACACTTTTCAAGAACAGCCATTAAATGTTTCTCTTCACTTTTCATTCTGCAGCTCGTAACTCAAGATTGTCCAGAAGTAGGAAGAGCCACTTGTTTGGTTCACAGGCAGAACAAACCACTTCCTCAGTTTTTTAATAAGTATCTTATCTTGAGACTGCACATATTTCTATTTCAGTGCTATCTCGCTGCTCTTATGCAGGCAGTATAACGAGGGTTGGACAAAAAGGGAGCTGACTTGAGAAAATGCGTGCTTATGCATTGTTCCCACTTGGCTATGCTGTAATCAAGTCGAAGGTGCTACAGCAGCTTATGTTGAATGACAGATACCTGTTTGGAGATGGCTGGGAAAAGGCTCGTAAATGCTTTAATTATCAGGCTGCATTTTCTCTTTACTTTCTGGAGGGTGCCAGACACACTTGGTTAATGTACTGAAGCAAGCTGACTTTCTGAGATGTGATGGATACTTTTTAGTTAGGTAAATTAGAACCTATATCATTCTTCTGTCTCTGAACAGTTGGCAGTTGGAAATTTCTTGTTCAGTATAAATTCCATTTATGAAAACATGTCTTCCGTACTCCAAAGGGACTATGTATATAAGCTTTGTCCATTGATAGACAGTGAAAGGCATATGATAGGAACAGGAGAATTTATTTTTCTTCTTTTGGTCTTTCCCTGCTATTATCTTCTGGTCAGTAATACACCGAGTCATTTATTTGTGGATTGCAAGCTGTTGCAATTTGACTTCCTTGTCATATAACCATCTATAATAATATACATATATATAATACATGCATACACGTTTTGAGTCTTTTGTCTTGCTACTTCAGACTCTGCTGGAAGGTAAGTTCAGTTCTGCTGACTGACTTACTGTTGTTTCCTTTCAGTGGATCTGATGGAAATAAAAGAAATTCGACCAGGAAAGAATTCAAAGGACTTTGAACGATGCAAAGCAAAACACAGAGAAGAACACTGCTTCACTATTTTTTATGGTACCCAATTTGTCCTCAATACCTTAAGTTTAGCAGGTAAACTTTTTTTTTTCATTTGTTTGCTCTTTGAACTAACTACTGAACAACCAAATTCACTAATGAATAGTAATGCATGCAGGGTATTATGATTTTTGACTTCTGCAGTTCAGGAGTGCACCAAATGCTTAAAACCTGAAACCTTTTACTTGGCTCTAAACATCTGTGAACTGACGCCTTTGTAATGTTTTGCTGCCCAAGTGTATTGTATGAGACTTTTCCTTATATTGTCTAAACAGAACAGTTGTATAACTTGTGGATGTAGTACGTGAGTCAGTTGCCACAGTCTGTCTTGCACTGTAATGGCCAACACTTCTGTATGTTTTAGTAACTTTCATATTTGTTTATCAGAAGACAACTACTGTTAAAGCACTAATAAATGACATGTCTCTTAGTATATGTTTATATTGATATATCACTTCCCAACATCACACTGACAGAGGTTTTTAGCACAGTTTCTGATGTGCTCGATCATCTGTAGCAAGGAAAACTTTTGATGATTAAATCTCTCTTGTAAAGTTTTCAGTGCTGAAGAGCAGGGGTGATGTTGTCCTCTTTAAAGTCAGCAAAGGATCTGGCTGCGTTAAAGATGAGAGCAAAATATTGCCCTGGCATTTTCAGTATGGCCAAACAATTCTGGAATCAGTATCCATAGAGTTACACTAAGTCTGTATCGCAGAAACTTTCCTATTACCTTTGAGCAGGCTAAGTTGAAAATGAAATTCTAGTTTAGTTTGTGTGGGTGTGAGTCACTTGATAATACTAAACCTCCTCTAAAGAAGGATTAGGGGACCATAAATAACATTGGAAGATGATAAATTTAAAGTGAAGAAGTGGATGGGAAATAAAGAAATAGTGCATCCTACATCTTGGGTAAGGTTTGGAGCACTTCTTATTTGAGGTGAGATTATTTAGGATGGCAAAATCAAAGATTTTGAAATGAAAAAGGATATCAGTTTTTATAGTGCAGGCTGAATATGGTTTCTGTTTGTGAAGAGATTCTATTTTGAGAAGCTTGTAATTGAACTCACTTTAGAATCATACTGAGAGTTTATGCACAGTGGTAGTTCTCTCTGTCCTTCCCATGCAGAAATGTGCCCACCCATTTCATTCATCAAAGTTGTTGCAAAATCTTAATGGGAGAAAAGAGGAGTGCTTTTCTAAGCACTGTGATACTAACAGTACCTTCCTTTTTACTTGATGATTATTTTTTTATTATAGAAGCTATATACTCCAAGTAAGCTAACAGAGCTTTCATGTATGTCTGAGAATTAAGAGCTTATAGATTGCAGCTCTGAAAACCTTTCCAATCTGATGTGCATAACAGTATGAGTGATATAACTTTCAAGTAAGGGGGAAATCCTTTTCCTTGCTAAGGCTTTGTCTTGGTTTCTTTAAACTATATTGAATAGTTGCCACTTAGAAGGGAACGGTGGCTGTCATAAAGGCCAGAATTGTCTTGAGGGAATTGGTTTGTTATTTCCAAAATTGTAACTAAGTCAAAAACATTTCCATAGGGAACTGTTGGGCTATATATGGGCCCATATATGCTAACATGCTGGGCTCTGGCTTCATCCCAGGGGATAAAGCATTGTTTGAAAATGTGTTTAGATAAAAATTAATCTTCATATTTTGAGAAACTGTTTTACTTTGAAGTCAGTTAAAGAATTTGCACAGATTAGAACTCCCAGTTTTGTCAGAACTGGTTTAATTGAAGAATGCCATCATGCTGGTTCAGAACCAGCATTCTAAGAAGTACTCTACTTTGCCCAACTGAAAGCTGTAAAAATAGCATCTCATCCAAGGCCCCCCAAAACTGATTTCAGTTTGATTGGTATCTGCCAGGGAAAGCTGAATCCAGAATGCAGTCCAAGATCTTCTGTTGTGTTCAAACTTTACCAAGCGGTGATGCTAAATGATGTAGAAAACTGTTCTCCCATTAAAAGACAGTGCTGCTAGGATTAGGCAGGTCACCCCCAAATTTATGCTGTTTTGTATCATTAGTTCTAGAATTAGCAACATGAAGCTATGCAATGAGATTGATCAAAAAGAAAGGTTGACCTGCAGCTCTGTATACTGGGGTTTAGCAAGATTTCAGGAGTTATGTCCTACTTTCTCATAGCATATTATTTTTTTCAGCTGATTCTAAAGATGATGCTGATAAATGGTTGTGTGGCTTGAATATCTTGTATCAAGAGGTCATGAGAGCTCCAACACCTGCGATCACGGAGAGGTATGCAGACATTTTTTCACTTTGTGGGATTTAACATTTCTTTGGAATTTGAAGAATACCTAAAAGAACTTTTTAAAGTGCAACTAGTGGTGCTTGCCATTTACCTTAAGAAACAACAACTTGCCAGTTAGTTGATGATACAAAAAGATCCTATGGAAATTCTCCATGCCTATTTTTCTATATGCATGTTCTGGATTTGCTGTTAAGAACTTGCAGTTTACCTTGCTCTGTGTGCCACAGACACACACACACACACACACACACACACACACACACACACACAAGGTCTCTGAATGAAATCTCAAGAGCATCTGATCTTAAGTTCTTGGAACATTCACGTTGGGCAGTTACAGTAGGCTTGATCTGGTAGGTGTGTGTTGCAGCTCTTGTGTCCCAGTGATTCACACGTGCACTTTTGTAATTTCTCCTGTTGATACCATTACATCACATGGCATTGTGATTAGTTCACTTGGTAGATGGGCTGAAAACGAACATCTTGAAGGCTTACCTTTTAGCAGCCGCCAGCATGATGGTGCAGTGGCACCCTTAAAGCTTCTGAAGATGTCACACTTGAAACAACTTATATTCAGAATGTGAATTTTCATGACAAGCTTCTAAAATTGTTTCTGCATTTGATTGCTGTTCATCACTGCTGACTTTCCTGTTCAGGATGTGTCACTGTTACCTGTTTTACGGACATACTTGGTCCTCAAAGTCTACTTAACCAAATTGCCACATTGACATTGATGTTGGCTGTACCTGCTTGCAATTCCAAGCTGGGGAGAAAGTATTCACTTAATCCTCCCTTTATCTGTTGTATAATATAGCAGAGAGCTGATACACAAAGTGTTGCTAGGTTTCAGTCTCTTTGTGAAGTGGACAAAGTGATGTCCTTAGAGAGTTGAGGATAAGCTTAACATTAACATGCTGTGAGCAGCCTAAGATCAGTAGTGTGTGTAGGTATTTACTGTTAATACTGCTAACAGTATTTTGCTGGGCAGCTAAAGCTAACATGCATTCCAATGAGGCTTTTCTTAAAAATTCTTTAAGCTGTTCTTCCCTTCCCCCTGCTTTTAATTTTTATGCATATTAACAGAACTTTGAGTCAGGAGCCTAATCATAAATTATTGACTTGGTCAAGTAACTCTAGTTTGGGTTAGCTGAAGTCTAGGCCCACTGTAGCAAGTAACATGTTTATAGTTTATGTTCATTCTTTTGTGCTGTGCACACCCTTCCCTTTCCTGTATTGTTTATCTGGCTTTAAAATGCAGTATTATGTAGTAAAAAAAGTATGTATTTACAAATACAGTTACAAAACCATTTGAAAGCTTAGATGCTGCGCTGAAAATATTTCTGCTTTATCAAAAGACATGCATTTTCTGATTTTTAAATGCTTCTGTTGAATTTTGTCTCCAGATTTTGATATTTCATTTGTTATATTTTCTTCATTATTCTCAGATTAAATCTATTTTCCCCATTTTTCCTCCTTTCCCCCAAGCTGGCTGAGAAAGCAGATCTATTCTGTTGATCAGACTAGAAGAAATAGGTAAGAAACTGTCTCTTTATGTTCAGTTTGTTTTTAATGAACTTTTCTTGCAGGCCCTAACACAGAACAAAGAGAAATAAATATTTCTTCACCAGAGTTAACATGTATGACATCCCTTGAAATGGTGTTTGCTCTTGCTTTAACAACTTGAGTGTTGCCTTTTGCTAGATGCAACAATAGGTTCATGTATGTGATACGAGGAAACAAATGATGAGAAGTAAATGCTTTTGCTTTTAGCCTAGAATTACTTTGCTAGAATAAGGAAAGGCAATCGCCTCCCCCTATTCTTTCTGCAGAGACTCAGCTCAGCTGTGCAGGTTTGTTAAGTTGCTTGCTTTACAGAGGTCTTTACCCCTTAATAGCCAGCTTGGCCCCCAGCAGCATTGTTTGCATAGCCTGCTGTTAGTTTTCCTGTGCAGACTTTCTGTGAAGAGTGCTGGAGTGACTATGATCTATTGTAGACAGACTAAACCCAGCTCTTAAAAGCCTTCTTGGGCACCTGGGACAATCAGACTGCATAAGGAGAGTTCAGCATGGGCTGCTAAAGACCCAGGGTCAGTGTTTAAATGAATAGCCTTACCTGGTTTCAGACCATGGTTAGTGTGTGTGGTATCTGGTTTGAGAATAATCAAGGCAGCAATGTCAGATACATCCAGAGACAGGGCTGTCCCAAGCAATAACATGAATTCTTTCCTGCAGGGGGTCACAGCTGAGACAAGAACAGAACAGAGTATTTAGAGGAAGGAGAGATAACAGAGATACTTGATGAGTGTATTGGGGAAGACATTGTTGTGACAGGGTAATACTGTGGGAAAAAAGTTCCTTTAACAGTGGGAAACCAAAGACGCTTTTGATGATAGCTACAGAGAGAAACGAAGTTAACTATTTGGAATAAGGACAAAAATCTTTGGTTGTATGTTGGTTTTTTGGGGGGGGTTGTTTGTTTTGTTCTGCTTTTTGAAGGCTTGCTGTTGAGTGAAATTTTTGTGCAGTTGGGCTAGATACATGGGTTTGTCTTTGCCACATATTCAGATAGGCCAAAGCATCGCTGATGCTTCTCGTGGGAAAAAATGCCATGGGCTTGTAGGTTCCCTTGTGCTGTGTTGCTTTGTAGTTTGAGTTTCAGGACCTTGTTTCAGCTCAGTGTGTGCAGTAGGTTTGCAGCTTTTGCACAACAAAAGGGACTTTCTAAATGTATTCAGCTGCACATTTCTGGTTAAAGTTGCCAGAACATGTAGAACACTGGGAAGAACATTAACCCCTTTTCATCCATATGTATTATATTACCATGATTTTGCTCTTTGTAATGTTCATTTCTTTTCTAAGTCTGGAAAAGAACATGTGTTTCCTCTCATTTAGACCTTTTCCTTACAACAGAATAAAGTGTGATGTTTTACTGTGAATAAGACTGTTATTGCAGGAAATAACACCCTTCTGCAGACAGCCCATGGTGTTGTGCAGCTGGCTTCGGTGTGAACCAAGACAGTTTGAGGAATGGTGTTTTCAAAACTGCTCAGAACAGTGAAGGGCCTTGACTGGATGCTGGCTTACACCTCCTGATGCATTTTGTAAAACTAGCTCACAATTGAGGTATTTGGAGGGGGATCGTGAGGCAAAAACAAACTTTAAGGTACAGAAGCTGTAGCTGACAGGATGCCTGCTGAAGAGGTTTCACTTGGTGCTTCAGGGTTGTTTCATCACTGTGAGACAATCTGCTGAGGTTCGAGGGGGCTTGCAGGAGGAGAGGGCAGTTCTTTGTTCTGGCAGATGATTCATTTAGAGAATTTCAGGAAAGGAGTGTGAGCTGGACTTCTTTTTGTTTAGTGCTGCAGTTTCTAAGGAGGTTGATTGTAAAGGTTATGCTTCCAGGCAAGTCCTATTTACTGTGCTGAGTTTTTGCCAGTGGTGATGAAGCCCCAGCTCTTTGTTTTGGATTGTGCTTGTTCAGCCAGAGTAAACTGCTTGTTCTTGGTGTTTGGGGTGCGAGCGGAATGATCGTTCTTGCTCCTACAAGGAGTAGTTTTCCAGAGATCTGACGACAGGGAGGAAAGCCAGGAATTTCCTGACTTCTAATCTGGCTTTGGCATAGATTTTGGCTAAGTTCCTTCTTGCTTTGCCGTTTTCTCTCTGTACACAGTGGAGATGAGGATCTCACACAGGGCAGCTGCTTGCAGGGACACAGTGGAACAGAAGTGTTATTTTCATCTAGATGCTTCTTGCTTTTGTTTCTTTCAGGTTACTCTGTTCTGATCCCATGTTTGCCTAGAGTTAATGGCTTATGAATTGCAGTCGGGGTAGAGGCAGAGCACCTTAGCCTCGTTTTCTTGGGTACTGTTGGTACCCAACTGATGTTGGCTGTAGCACCTATAGATGTGTTTGTGTTCTCATCTCTTCCCTACTTCAATTTGCTGCTATGAATCTTTATTCCCTTCATATTCCAGCCTAGGACTTGCCCTGGTGCCCTTCACACATCCCATTTTAATGCTGTGACCTCCTTGAGTCCTCATACCTGCCCAAAGTATGAAACTCTGTACTAAGACACACAGCCTAATTTCTGTTCTTTCCTATCCAAAGACAAATGGAGTAGCAGGCCACTGATATGGAGCTGCACGGAATGGATTATCTGGTGTATCAACTTGGTGCTGCTGGGTGGATGAAGTCATGCTCTTTCCTTTTTCTTCACCATCTTTACGTGCTTCTAATCAGGCTCTCACGACTCTTTGCTTATTCCAGCTATGATGCTGTTATGGAGCTGGGTGAGCTCACAAAGCCAGTGGAAGATGTGAATACTTTTTCTCCCTGCAGCTTTAGACTTTTTTCCCGGCCTAACAAATTCAGTCATATTAACTGAAGGTTTGATGAGAGTCAGAACTGGTCAGTGGAAGCAAAGAAGGAGAGGAGCACAAGAGGGGTTGGAGTGACTTCTTGTATCAGCAGGGTACAGTCAGACTGACTCACCTGTACCAGCAGCACACTTAAAGTGTTTAGGCATCTAGCCCCTTTGGAAATCAACCCTCAACCAAGAGTTATAATAGTATTGCCTTAGCTCCTATTTACACCATGAGGATAACTACAAGAATTGTGATTTGCTTTGAGACAGCACTGTAGAAGGCCATAGCAGTAGTAGCTGCAAGGCTGGAGTAAAGTCTGAGGTTGATGAGAGAATGGAAAAATGTGATTGAAATGCCTGTTTGTCCCCACTAACTAGAAAATGTCAAGCTTGCTCCCATATAGTTGTTATATTTACAGGAGTTTATAATCATAAAAGATGTCCTACCAAAAATGTTTCATTGGTAACATTTTTGTGTTGATTTAAAAATATATTGGTAGCTGGCCAGATACAACGTAAGCGTTTTATTGTTTTGTTCTGTTTTTTTGCTGTATTTTCTCTTTTTCAGTATCAGTCTTAGAGAGCTGAAAGCTATCCTTCCCCAAGTAAACTTCAAAGTGAGCAGCATGAAGTTCTTGAAGGATAAATTTGTGGTAATAACCTGTTAAATTTAATCTGTTTTGTATTGTCTGATAGACGTTGATATTTCTGTTCAAGTAACTCTATACCCTTTTTTGTTATTGTGTACAGATAATTACATTATATTCACATTGTTCATTAATTTCTAGTTTTGACTTTGCCTGCATGTAAGTCTTTAAGAAAATACAGACATAACTTTCACTCTCTTTGCAGACACTACTTCATTCTCAGTAAGGGTACAAAACCAAATGTCAGGGTGCAAAACAAAAGGACAAAAATCCAATTCCCTCTCTTCCCCCCCAGTATTAAAAAGTAATAATCCCCAAATAAAAAAAAAAAATAAAATGAAATCAGATGGAATTCAATGTGTGTGATGGTGGCAGCAAAAGTAGAAGTAACTTGTATGCTGTGCAAATGCTGTGCAGATTTCATGGAACTCTCAATTCGTTTCATGCAACTTTCTGTTGTAGGAAATAGGTGCTCACAAGGAAGAGCTTAGTTTTGAACAATTTCATTTGTTCTACAAAAAGATCATGTTTGAACAACAGAAATCGGTAAGTTTTTTAATGAGTAGTCTTCATAATGTTAAACTGATTGATCAGATTAGAGAAGGAATGCTATTCTTGTAACAGCAGAAAGTAGAATGCTTGACATCTGGGCAACAATCACCATCAGCAATTGGCTTAAGAAGATGAATAATGGCATTTCTAGGAATAACTTTTCTTGTGAGACTTTGATGGTAAACAGAACGTCTCCAAATAGAGTTTGGTAATCTCTTTACTGATAATGATTTTTCATACTTCTAGTGATTTTGCACCACATCATTCTGTAAATCACTGGGATGTATCCTAAATATCAAATAATAGCTATTGTTCTCCTTTGGCTCACGCTCAGAAATTACAAGCATGCTTCAGGTGGTGCTTGGGCAATATGAATGCGGTGGAATAACTGCCTGACTGTCATTTTCTTGTGTTAATTGCCTAGTTTGATAAGGCTGGTGAAACCTGCATATATTTAGGGCCTCTGAAAATTAAGAACTCTTTGCAACTGTGAAGTCAACCTATTTGAAATTACTTGCATGCATGTCTTTACTGATGATGAATGTATTGTTGATTCAACTTCCACTTGTTAAGAACAGAAACATTGAGAATCAGAGCTGTTTCTTTTTGGCAGCAGTGCTTTCTTGTGCTACTTAAAGGTGATGCTGAAATTATTTCAAATTAATAATCTCTGTTTACTGCGAGGATTTTGGTTTTAGTCATGAAAATCTAGTTAATTAGCCTGAGTAGAAAGCTGAAGAGTAAAACACAAAATAAGGAGATTACCTGACTTCTTAGACTCTGGTTATCATCCCGTGTGGATCATTTCAAAGAAATCCTCAGTTCGCTCAACAACTGCTACGATTCAGTTGATAAGTTTCCCGTGATCTCTTGCTAGGGTTGCTCCAAGCTGGAAGCAATATAGATTCTAAATTCAAATGAATAAATATGATGGAAGATATGCAATTCGATTTTATGTGGGATATAGAGCAATAAGAGCTCCCCAGAAAATTGACTGGCTGTGTGTGTGAGGTCCTTTATCAATAGCACATTTTCTGCTGCTGCTATTTGGGCCATCATGAGCCAAAATCTCAGCTGCACGTACAGTAGTCAAACCCCAGTTCAAGTCTGTTCCATATTGTAATGATTTTATGATACATATTTATGATGAAGTTCGTCAAGGCTGATATGCAATTGTCCACCTTGGATGGGATTAGTTGGAAAATGTCATATTCTCTTATTTTTTATCTTACCTCCTTACCTCTTCTCTCTCCCCACTCTCTCTTTTTTTTTCTTTAAGATTCTCGATGAATTCAAAAAGGATTCCTCTGTGTTCATTCTTGGGTGAGACTCCTCATTTATATTATTTCTCCAAGTATACACATGGCTGCAGTGCTGCAAGATGTTTTTTAATTAAATCACAGTTTTTTGTTCCTGCTCTGTAGTAAGTGAAAAGGAAAGATGAATCTTACTGTATTCAGAAAAGTGAATTTATCATGGAAGTACATTCTGAATACTGTTTGGTAAATGTTTTTACTCAGAGGGTGGTGGCGCACTGGAACAGGTTGTCCAGCGAGGTCGTGGATGCCCCTTCCTTGCAGGCATTCAAGGCCGGGCTGGATGTGGCTCTGGGCAGCCTGATCTAGTGGTTGTTGACCCTGCCTGTGGCGGGAGGGATGAAAATAGATGATCTTTGAGATCCTTTTCAACCCAGGCCATTCTGCGATTCATTCTATGATACCTTCTGGCTAGAAAAATGGCATAGATTTGAACAAGCAAATTGACCTACCTTCAGATTTTATTAAAAAGAGACTAATCTGGAGAGCTGTGGTACGCAGGCTTTGCCTGGACTCAAGCAGAATGCTGACACTTGCCTCCTTTTTCAAGAAGGTTTTGCCTTTCACAGTAGATCATCTGAATAATACATGGAAGGAGTTATTTATGGAAGTGGGGCTCTGTGGTAATTCAAAAGAATGATCTCTGCATATGCCTCAAATAAACTTAATACCCCTGTGAAGTGAATGCTGTTCATATGCTACAAAACAGTGAACAGAAATTCAGTACTTTTCTTGGCGAATCACTATCAGAAATATATCAAGAATGTAGGAGGTTTAAGGGCTCAAAATGTAGTGATAATACAACATTACAAACCTAATCTAAATTCCACTGCGGTTATAAAAAGTTTCTTAGTGCTAGCTGCACATTTATACTGCAAATGCAAAATAAAAATCCCAGTCATCTTCTGCTGTAACATCTGATGACACTTTTTCTTTCTTACTCCCTTTATTTTTTTTAAGAAATACTGACCGTCCAGATGCTTCAGCAGTTCATCTCCATGACTTTCAGAGGTTTCTCCTACATGAGCAGCAGGTGGGAAAGTTGTAGAAGTTGTGAGTTACTTTTTCTTGAGGTTGTCTCTCAGAATTGCACGTGGCTTTAAAAACAACAACAGAACGACCCATGGAAAAGTTATGTTGTAGTATTACATCTGACATAAATCAAATTCTGGGTTTTGGAAAGATATCTCTTTATTCATTGCTATTGAATTTCACAAGAACTATTGTTTATCCATGTAAAGACTCTAAGGGTGCACTAGAGGAAAATAGGATAAATGAGGGTCTTCATTTAGTCATGTAGATAAACAGAAATTTTGGAAATAAACGCTGCATGGTAGCCTGACCTAGTTAGAGTTGTCACCATGGATTCATCTGGGTATTACCGTGTCCATGGCCCCATTTTGTCAGCTCATAAATAAAAAGCTGAGCTGACTGCCTACATTCAAGTTAATTTTCTTTTGAATGAGGCTAGTCTGGTGTTCAATTCCAGCAAGCAGATAACGATGGAGGCAGGAATTAGATCTGTCTTCATAGTCTTCTGTGATCATATTTAGCACAGACATTGTGGAAGAAAAATTATAATTCAATATATAGGCCAATCTTTAAGGCTAGACATTGATAAAAGGATATGATGGAGTGACTCTCAGGGGAGTTGGAGCTGACGATCCCTGAGGTCCCTTCCAACCCAAGCCATTCAATGAGTCTGAGACTACTGCTGGAATCAGTCTGTGTTCTGGTTCTCTATCATTATGCCTTTTACATAGTGTGGTATTTTCTAGTCACTGCTAAATTCCAGATTTGCAAATATGATTGAAAATTCAGAGGTGCACTTCCTGTATAAAGTCGCTAGTTTCTTTTTCTCTTATTTCACTGTGTTAAAAGGGTGTTCAGATTGCACTTAGAAGTGAAAAGAGGTTGTTAAGGCATATACTCACAGGAGGCCACATTTTCCTGTGTGTATGTGTATATATGTAGTGTGTAAGTCGTGGGCATTCAGTATACATAAATGTACTTGATTGGAAAACTTGTTTCCCTCCTGAGCAACTCTTGAGAAACTCCTTAGAAATGTGCATACAACAAAATGCATTGGCAGTAAGATAGCTGAGTGGTTAATTATGTCTATCTGTAGGCCTCTCTGTTATTTATTGAATTTTATATAGCATATCACCACATCTAAAGCTATTTTCTACTTTATTGTTATAATTTGAAGGAATCTTGGGCACAAGATCTGAGTAAAGTCCGAGAACGAATGACTGAGTTTGTAGATGACACTATGAGAGAAACTGCCGAACCCTTCCTCTTTGTTGATGAAGTAAGATGATGATACTTTCTAATAGTTCTTACAAACATTTTTCTTTCACTGCTAGCACTTGGTTTCTTAATGGGTTGACAGAACCTTTAGGATGCTTCTGCTACATTGTTGGATTTCTTTTAGTCTTGCATGGTCAAAACATTTGAATTCTGTCTCCTTGTATTTTAGTTCCTCACTTACCTTTTCGCAAAAGAGAACAGTATTTGGGATGAGAAATATGATACAATAGATGTGCAGGACATGAATAATCCTTTGTCCCACTACTGGATTTCTTCCTCTCATAACACGTAAGTTACCAGAAGTCCCACTGTTTATCTCCATTCAAGCAGACTTGGCACACGTTAGGAGGAAGTAAAACTTTTAAATTACGATATCCAGAAATGCACTGTCTGGTTGTGTGAGATCTTCCTGAAGTGTGGTGTAAATGTGGCAAAGACAGCTTCTGGGATTCCTTTCTCCTCTTCTTTTACTGTCTTATGTAGGGTTTGAGATATGATTGAGCTCTTCTGCAAAAATCCTGAATCCTGTTACAAAATAAGCCTTGAGCTCAAACTGTTCCAGAAATGAAAGATATTGAGTGAGCTTCAATTTTTCCAAGCTCTGACAGACTTGTTGAGGTCATGTTAACATTATTTGTATCTGAACTTAAAAATGCTGTAATGACCCACTTGCCCTGTGGAAAAATTCTGTACTACTATTGTGACTTGAAGAGCATCTGGTTCAGTAGAATCTGGCTATTCTGCAGCAAATTCTCAAAAAAGAAGTCAGTAAAATCAACATACTGCCTTCATAATGGAAGAAAACATTTTGCCTAGTGGGTGAGTGGGAACTGATTGAAATTATTTGCCTGTGTTCTCTTGCAATTTTTCCTTATTCCTTAGATATCTGACAGGAGACCAGCTTCGAAGTGAATCCTCCACTGAAGCTTACGTCAGGTGTCTTAGAATGGGATGCCGATGTATTGAGTGTAAGTAATGAGTTCATGGAGTGGTTTATAACAAGTTCTCCTTATAAGCACTGTTTCTCTTGTTTACTAAAAAAGAACTGAAATAAAGAACTAGGTGTTTTTTGTTTTTTTTTTTAATTGAAGTTAGTCACATTCAAACACCTATTCCCTAAGTTCATTTTTGTCATGTCTCACTATTACCCTGTTTCCTTGCTTGGTTCTTCTTCCCTTGGAATTCCAAGACAGTCTGTCTAAATCTCATCTCACTGTACACAAGCTATTCAATCTTTGTTTGCAGTATGAAAGTGTAAGATTTAAATTTGGATTACTTGTTGTTCAGTGTAGATGCATAAAAAAGTTTATTTGCCTTCATCGTAATACAAACAGTCCTAAATCTCCAGATTTTCATAATTTTGTAGTATTTGCCAGCTTGTTTAATTTGCTTGCAAAGCAATTGATATCTTGGTATTGTTCTCCACTAACTCATTATCCTTCTTCTACCCCTGTATTTGTTTATCTTTTTGAAAGGTTTGACTAGAATTTCATGTTATTTCACCAGTTTCTTGATATGCTAGTTTCTTGGTCAACATTTGTAATAATTAACAAGAGGCCCCCTTCAATTTGAGAAGTACAAAACCATGTCAAATTAGAGCTTTGGGGTTGAAGTCATCAAAACAAATACGCTCCTAGCTTATTGGGATGTATTTCTCCATGGAAAGCTCATGTAATCTAGTAAAAAGACAGGTAGCTGCCTGAGTTTCTCTTTTTCAGATTCCCAGGTAGGAATGCTTTGTGAAAAAATTGTCTTTTGTTTTCTTGGTAGTGCTCTTAGTGAACTTAATTGCCTCTCCGAGAAAGATTAATTCAACAAATAGAATATTTTATTAGAACTCAGTGTATGACTCAGTGTGTGAAACCAAAGGACTGGATGTGCATTATATCCTTTCTACTGCTTGATGTCTTCATTTTTCCTCTCGTCTTTTCTAGTGGACTGCTGGGATGGTCCTGATGGGAAGCCCATCATTTACCATGGATGGACACGGACAACAAAGATCAAATTTGATGATGTAGTGCAGGCAATCAAAGATCACGCTTTTGTTGCATCTGAGTAAGCTTTGATTTATTTTCCTTAATCTTGTTTTTGAATGCTGAGACTTTCCTGAACTATTTCCATCTGTGATTTGAAGAAAAAAGAAATAAAGGAAGAATGAAATCGTAGTCTTCTAGCCAAATATAGATTTTTTTTAATTGATTCAGTTTTGAGTAAAGTGAATACCAGTCTCTTTGCTTAGGTCTTCTTTTACTGAATTGAAATATGAAACTTCAAATTCTGAATAGTATGTCTTAAACTAACAAAAAACAAGAAGATGAGAAGTGACAAGCTACTTATCTATTGGGTTGCTTGTAGGGAAGATCATAGAATTCATTGATCCATAACTCATAATTCCTGAACTGGCAATGTGAGTTTAAATCTGCACTTCTGCTGTGCACTTCTTCTAAACCTCATGCTGAGATGTCCTTAACAAGAAAATTGGGAATGAGTGAGGGCTACCAGTCTTCTGATTTTTCTCTTTATCAACTGGATGTAGAGGACAAGGATTAATTTCTTAAACATGGGAGGCATACTTGTGTTAATGAAAACTGTAGGGCAAGTTGGTTTCGTCAAACCATTAGTATGGTGTGATGCTTTCCCTACATTCATTAAGGGATACGCTTCTCAGGAGGAATATCAAAGCATTTTCTGAATGTGCAGGGACAATTATAAAAGCCAAAGCTCATCTGGAGATTAAAGCACTGAGAAAATGTGAAGGACAAGAAAAACTTCTGCAAGTAGAACTGCAACAAAAGGAAGATTAAGAAAACTGAGCCTTCTGCTGAATTGGACAGGAGACTTACAGAGAAGATTAAAGTGCTCTATATCTTCTTTGCCTTAGTTTTCAATATTAGAGTCAGAGCACATGATGGCCAAGGGTAGGCTCACAGAATTAAGTTTGTTGAATTTGTAGAAGAGATTAATGAGAGAGACTGGTTGCTGTCTTCTAACACTTAAGAATTATTTGTCCTTGCCTCTATTCAAAACTTGGTTGGACAAAGCTTTAGCAGCCTGATCTAACTTAGGAATTGGGCCTTTCTAAAGAAGGGGTTTGGAGTAGGTGGTTTCCAGAGGTACCTTCTGACCGTATCTGTTGTGTGTATAACTTCTCCTTTTGCCATCTTGTTTGCTTTAAAGATTTTCTTTATTTGGGAGTTGAGATAGGGTGGTGTTTTCCTTGCCTTCTCAGTTGGAGCAAGAGGAATGACTTCATTCGTCTGTTTTCTTCAAAGATACCCAGTCATTCTGTCAATTGAAGAGCACTGTAGTGTGGAACAGCAGCGACACATGGCCAAAGTGTTCAAGGAGGTATTTGGGGATCAGCTTTTAATGAAACCTGTTGAGGCTAGTGCAGATCAGCTACCGTCACCAACTCAACTGAAAGAAAAAATCATCATCAAGGTAAGTTTGTGTTGTGTGCTGGTAGATAAAGTGGGAAGACAAGCTGGAGCCAGAGTACTTCTTTTGAGTTCACAGCTTAACCATTGGTTTCTATTGAAGAGACAAGAAACCCCATTCCAATCTGCTATCTTGGATGGAGTTCTGTAAAAATGCATGCTGAAGTGCTTGCTGGTAGTTTTCTTTACAAGTATCGATAATTTACGTGCAAGATGGAATGTCAGCTCTTTTCTAAAGGTCTTCCACCTTCTGAAATGCCATTGTTAAATTTTAGCAAGACTTAATTGCTGCAGAGGCTCACAGACTTCTTAAACAATTAGTAATGGGCTAAAAATATTGAAAGTATGTTCTTGGATAGAAAGTAGGCTTAAGGTCAGCTGTTTTTTCAAAGAATGCCTGACCTTCACGTGAAACCTAAAGCACTTGCAGGCTTATAAAAGCTGTCAGGATTGCTTGCTTTGCAAACTGCAGAAATTGATTGGTGTTTACTAACTCAGTTTTTACACATACAGTTTTGTAATCCACTTCTTAAAGACTGCAGTGCTTCTCTTGGAAGGCATTCACTGTGAGGGTCTCCTACCTGCTAGGCAATACTGATGTTTTACTTGGTAGTCTAATGCAACAACATGAGACATATAATTGAAAGAAGTTGTCTTAGATTGAAACTGCAATAGAACTTTTTTGAAAGACAAAATTAGGTGGATAATCTGAGGCTGCTCTTGATCTTTTCAGTGAAATAAAAATTGCTTTTTGCCCATGTTTTTGTTTTCCAGCTCTTGTCACAGTACTATGTCACATGTAATGAACTGCAGAACAAAAGAAACAAGGGTAGATGGGTATAAGCATAGTTCTTTAAAGTAGGACTGGAAATGATAGAACCCCACTGTGAGGTGCAGAAGAGCAGGAAGTAGAAAGTCTAAATTTATGTTTAGTTTTCTCTTTTTTTTTTTTCTTTCTTTAAACTGTCTTATTACCATGCAAAGCATAGAAGGGGAATTGTATAGACACATGAATAAATAACGTGACAGATCTGATTTAAAGGGAATTTCAAACTTTGCATGAGAACATCCATATCATTCTTTCCTCTCTAAAACAGCATTGGAGAGTTTTTATAAACAGATCAGCACCTGTCAGTAAGCTAGTTGTGTTATTTGGCTTTTGCCTGGCAAATGTTGTCAGTAAACAGTCGATTCCTGCTCTAAGGGCCTGTGGGATTTTTCAGATAAGTCTGTCAAATTGAAGTCTTCCTATAGAGGAGTTTGCAGAACTGAATGTATTTGAGAACTACTACCTGTGAGAGGATTAATCTTGTCATTAACTGCAGTTTAAGTATTTGATATTATCTTTAGCCCCTTGAGCCTCTGTTTTTCATGAGCCCTTTAAAGATAGTAGATATTGCTGAGCCTCACCCTTCAACATAGCTTGCATTGTGTTGTTTCAGCATGTAGTTAAATGAGAGAGTACTGAAAGCACACTGATCACTTACAACTATTTCTAATGTACTTTTAAAGAAACAATGTTCTTACAAGAAGGAAATTACAGCAGTTGCAACAAGTACTGCTCTCTAATTTTTTTGTGTTTTTTTTTCTTCTTTTTTTTGCTCTTCATGCTGTGGCCAGCCTTTTCCTTCTTTTACAGTCTGCTTTCAGAATAGTCCAGCTATTGCAATTTCATCTGTTCAACCTTTTCTCCAAGGATTTGCTCTGTGGGCTGTATTTGATTTCTTTCTTCTCTTTCCTATCATGCCCTGTCATAAGCTTTTCATTGCTGCATTGGGATTGTCTAAAGCGTCATGTCATCATTTTTCATTGAAACTGAGGACTTTTTTCAGTGTGTATATAGCAGGAGTTAGATGTGAAATACTTCTCAAGGGTACTGGCTTGTGCTTTTGTGTCAGCCAAATTGTGTGCTGCATGAAAACCCCATGAACTTTAGTAGCTATGAATTGAGAGCTGTCTTCCCCCACCCCCTACAAGCACTGGTGCTGTTCCTGACCTTGCAGTAACTTGCCCTTCTTGTTCATCCGTCTAGTATCTTTCATACTGCTTGAATAAGTTACTTGAATAAGTAATTCTGCTTGGGCTAAATTGCGTAGCACTACTCAGGTCTTTGCTGGGTTTACCTCTTTCTGCACTGGCGTAATAGTGTGCTCCATAGACTAGGACTTAGGTGGCAAGGAGAAGAAGGTAGAACTTAATCCCTTTCCATAAAATATTTCGCTTCCGATAACTTTTGTTCTAGGACAGTGTGCTTCATTTTATTTTTTTGTTGGTTTTGTTTTTGTTCCTTATTTCCTGATCTATGTAGAATCTGTCTTGTCTGGTCCTTATTTCTTGTTATGCAAGTGTCCCCTAAGGAACTGTAAGCTTATCAGTTTCTTCATTGCTTGAATGATACCTGTACTATCTTTTAAATCCTTGCTTTGACATTTAAATCTTAAAGATAAATTCCACTACTGTTGAGTAAGGCTTTGTGGAACAGCTGCTGTTCTGGTAATACTATAGAAAGCTGAGCAAAGGAGGGAGATAATTCCAGTAATACTGAGTATGTGAGATTGTGTGATCACCTTTGCATGTAATTCTGTATGACTGTAATTTATACACTGTCTTTTTTTCCTTTTCTTTTTAGCACAAAAAACTGGGGCCAAAGGGAGACATTGATGTCAACCTGGAAGACAAGAAAGAAGAAAAGAAGCAACAAGGAGAACTTTACATGTGGGATGCAATAGAACAGGTACAGCTTATATGATGTTTGCTATGGTTTGCTACTATGCTGTGTAATACTGGAGGAAGTGTACATGAGTCTTCTTGGTATTTGTATCCTCAGTTCATGGTATGATTGAGGGGAAATTTGTTAGGTGCTGGAAATTGAGTCTGACTGTTATTTTATTAATAAGTTTTAATCTCTCTCAACTTTTAGCAATGGACTCGGCACTACTGTGCTATTGCTGATGGAAAGCTTTCATTCAGTGATGTCATAGAACAGAATGCAGAGGAGGATCCATCAAAGGTGATGGCTATTTTTTATTACTTGTTTTCTTTTTAATCTCTCATTTCATTGTTAACAGATATGTATTTCTTATATTGACATTATTGAAGTTAGAGAGAATCTGTATCTGACAGTATATGTATCTACAAATAAGTTTTTGAAAAGGGATCTTTGCCAAGTACTCCAGTTGTCTCTGTTTTAATAAAAAAATCTACATATTTTTTCCCTTGGCTAATTGAGGACATACAAATGACGAGTACAAAGACAAAGAAAAGTGATTTTGATAGTTAAATTTTAATGCTGATGTATCCAGTCCAAGTTCTTATATGCCTTTGGCTAAGTATTATTAATTAGAAATGGACAATAAAAATTCTCATTTTATGTTCTAGGAGGTAAAACGTACTGAACTGCACTTAAAAGAGAAATGGTTCCATGGAAAAATGAAAGAGGGGAGAACAACTGCTGAGAAGCTGCTCCAAGAATATTGTGCTGAAATGGGTGGCAAGGATGGGACGTTCCTAGTTAGGGAGAGCGAGGCTTTCCCCAATGATTGCACCCTGTCATTCTGGTATGGTGATTGTCATAAAAGCTTTGTATAAATTTTGTTTGTATCTTGTAAATATGTGTTTGTATCTGAGAGGAAGTAAGAAAATAAGTAGTTTTTATTTATCAGAATGGTACTGATTGGATTTGACAGAGTATTGCTGCATTGAACTTTGATGCACAGAATAGCACCTTACAGTAGAGCAGGCTGCACTTGAAGGGTTGCAGTTCTCAAGAGGGGACTGACTGCTCTGATCTATTTTTCCTTTTCTCACATTTCTATTCTTCCATCAGGATGCAGGATTTGTTACTTCTACAAAAGGCCAAAACTTGATCTGGCATAAATTACAAGTTTCCACACTGATTTGCCATTTCCACGCTCGTGGCCTTTATTAGCAGAGATTTCTCTTTTCAATGAAAATATCCACTTGAGGGAAAATAATAAATAAATCTGCATGATAATTTGTTGGGTGTGGTTTTGGTTTTGGTTTTTTTTTTTTTGCTCTTTGCTGAGGAGTCTTTGACATGGATTTCTGAGCCATCAGAGTTGTCAGAAGAAATTTTGAAGGAGTGTTTGCAACATTTGAACAACTGTGTACTGACAAATAGTATTTTGGGGATTGTGATAACACTTGTCAGGATCTTTGTAGCTGTTGCTGCTTAGGTTATTTTAAGAGATAATACAGATTTCTTGCCTTTTCACAAGTTTACCAAGTAGATAACTATTAATGGGTGAGGAAATGCTTAAGAATAAAACCTGTTATAATGCCTTTCTTTCCTCTTATCCCCCTCTTTGCTTTTTCAGGAGATCAGGTAGAGTCCAGCACTGCCGTATCCGTTCTTCAAGTGATGGGGACACTGTGAAATACTACCTGACAGACAACGTCACTTTTGATAGCATCTATGATCTCATTCAACACTACAAGGAGGTCCACTTGAGATGTGCTGAATTTGAGCTGCGTCTGACTGACGCTGTGCCCAATCCCAGCCCTCATGAAAATAAAGAGTATGTACAACAGAAGGCAAGCAGCAGGGCTGTGATCCTACAGAGTATTTTGCATTTCTTATGTGATCTTGGATTTTCGCTCAGAAGATTCTCCAGAGCATACCTGAGTGTTGGTTGTTCGTGGATGTTAGAGGAGTAAACCTCCTTGAGAGATGGCAAATAAGATCACTGACTTTGTCAGAACCTGTTGAAACAGGGCAGTCACTGGGAGAGCAATTTTACTAACAACAACTAGAAAAATCAGTGAGAACTGTATTGCTGTGGAAGTGTGTAATCCCTTCCTTCTCTGCTTAGTGATTTATAGTACCCATTGGGTTGGGTTAGATATTTAGTAGTTGACTGTGATATAGCAACTGTGCCATCTGGAAACTCTTACAACTGGAGCAGTGGGCCCAAAAGAGTTCCTTCCCTAATCCTCACTTCCAGCTGACCCTTGTCAGAATTGGTTAGGCTGACTTGGCCCCATGCTAATTGGAAGTAGCATAGCTTGATGTTTATTTCCAGCTGCTGTTTACCTGACATAGATCACAGGCAGAGCTTGCTCTTGTTTGATGGGAGAACACTCTCATCACTGCCCTTTGATCTGTTTTCTCTGCAATCAGAAAAAAGAATTCTCCTGTGCTTGAAAAATATAGACCTATGACTTTAAGCTTCTCAATCCACTGTCCACGTCACCAACCGTGATGTTAAATAACACTGCTCCCAGTGCTGACCCCTGAGGGATGCCACTTGTCACTGGTCTCCACTTGAACATCGGGCAGCATTTCGAATGCAATCACTGAGCCAGTTCCTTATCCACTGAGTGGTCCATCTGTCAAATCTCATGTCTCTCCCTTTTAGAGTCAATTACCTAGCAGGATTAAGGAGAAGCCCAAATACAGATAAATGAAAATACTGTGTCAAAACTGTGATTGTAACTACTGAAAACTGAATGGCAGATGAGAAATAGAATCCAGTGACTTTGCTTTGTGAAGAAATGCTATTTATGTTTTATCATTGCAGGGAGGCAAGGTGTTCTGCCGCCTTCTTGATGATTTAATCCAAAACAAGCTGTTGTGTTATTTTGTAATAAGATGCTGTTGTAGATGGCAAGGTGTGGAAAATTGAATGCATAATTCTTCTTGTAGTGTTAGAGATTCTGTTGTTAGTAACGCTACCTGTTAGTGTTACTGAATTACATCAGAGAGGCTTTGTAATCCTTTGTCCATTTTGATTCTTGACTGTAGTTGGTACTATAGCAACTTGAGTCGAGGAGAGGCAGAAGACATGCTGATGCGAATTCCTCGAGATGGAGCCTTTCTGATTAGAAAGAGAGATGAGCCTGATTCATTTGCCATGACTTTCAGGTAAGAGAAGTCAGATAAATATATGTTATTTAATAGCCAGCAGTGTTCTTTTTGTGTTTTTTTATCTCTCATTTAAAAATGGGCCTTTTTGAGTCATAAAGTCATGCTGTCAAATTCTGAGTAATTAGTAAGGTGTGAGAAAGTGTACAGCAGTAAATTGTCAATGGAATAAATGTTAATAACTTTATGAAAGTATTTGGGCACCAGTTGCCCCTTTTTTTCCAGTGCAGAGCTGTGCATGACCCTTCTTTACTTCCTTGATGTTCCCTGCAACAGAGTGCTGTTTTGAACTTCTTTCTGGTGCTGGTTCAGCAATAATTCTAGGTCCTTACCCTTTGGAAATTCCACCCTGTCATCTAACTGACTCAAATCTGTTTGGTATCTGTCAAAACAGCACTGTTTTCTATCTATTTGTAGGCTTTTATTGCCAGGGAAAATATTTTTGAAGCTCTGGTGCCTATAACAATATTAATAAAAAGTATAGAATTACAGTATTCTCCATTGTGCCTTCAAATGAAATTGTGTTTGAGGTGAGTTTGACTCATTGCTTAGGGACAGCAGCAGATCAGTAGCAGTGGATTCCGATGGGACTCTCAGTCTGATTCTAGGCATTTATTTAGTCTGAAAGTGACAGAATACCCCTGTGTAGGGGAACAAAATAGGGAAATTTAATCTAGGCAAAAACATGGATTTTTCCCAAGGCCCTGCACATTGTGGGAAAATCAGAATATCTTTTGGTGAATTTAATCAAGCAAATGGAATTCTATTTGAATAAAAGATGTTTTGGAAGAGGGAGAAACTATTTCACACGGTTAAGATGCATAAAGCAATTTTGGTCTAGTTTGCAGCACTGGTGCTTTCGCTGTGCCAAGTACCAGTACCTTTAACAGCACTTGTACTTGTTTCACAGAGCTGAGGGGAAGGTGAAGCACTTCCGAATTCAGCAAGAAGGTCGCCATTTTGTGCTTGGAACATCAGCCTACTTTGAGAGTTTAGTGGAACTGGTCACATACTATGAGAAGCACCCTCTGTACAGGAAAATGAAACTGCGTTATCCCGTGACTGAGGAGCTGCTGGAGCGCTACAGCACGGTAAGTGATGTCCTTTGTATGAGTGCCGGGTGTTTTAGCAGATGGAGTCCCAAGTCTGGGTCTGGTGGAGCTGGGTTTGGTTCTGGCTATGATAGATGTCCTTCAGGGAAGCTTAAGCAGTCTGTGAAATCAAGATGGTTACGCTGACTTCTCTAGAAGTTTTTGAGACATGTGAAGGAAAAAGCTTCATCTTTGTCAACGGAGTGGCTTCTGTTTTCCTCATGATTTGATTAGAAAAGCTCCTCCATGAAGTAGGACATATTGCTCTGTTTTTGATAATAGCCTTACCTGCAGTTGGCCCTCTCTTCTGTTTCTGGAGTAGACAGAAATCTTAAAGATTCTGCTGTGCCTGTCATCCTGTACAGACAGTAGCTTTTACTTCACCACTTTGGAGCTTTCCCAGGGGGTGTCCTGCTGCCTTTGTGGTAAAAAGTGAGAGGTACCTCTGAAGGCTCACTCTTTGAGATAAGTGTGAGGAGATTTCCCCCAGAGATACCTGTCTGTTTGCTGACTAAAAGGGGAGACCGGATAATTAGCTTAGGATAGATGTCTACTTTTTGGATGGATGTATTTCATGATGAGAGAGCTTCAAACAGGTAACTGACTTGAAAAGCCTGAGATGACCTCATCTGTTTTCAAATGTATGGGTGTTGGAAGGTGCAAGAAAAAACAAATTTGCCATCTTTCAGGAAATTCAGGTCTCTTTTTTTTCTGTTTCTTCTGGAGAGGCTAAAAGGGGCAGAAAGAATTTTAGATCTCGTTGTGTTAATATTGCTGTTCAGCTGTGTTCAACTACAGAGATGAGGAGGGAAGCCAGACACATGTATTATGATCTTCAGTTTGCATCTCTATTGTCAGAAAGGTATTTTTCTAATTTTTGATTACTGTAATTTACCTTTTTTCCTTTTTTCCATTTTTAGGAAAAAGATATAAACTCTCTTTATGATGTCAAGATGTACGTGGAACCCAGTGAAATCACCCCTACAGTGGTATGTTTTAGGAGAGATGGCCTTCACGTTTTCTCTTACACTTCTGAAAATGATGAGAATTGTTTGTGGATTTCCTGTTATCAGTAATGAAAAGGTTAACTGAAAGTGTTAGGCTGCTTGATTTATGGGGGGACTAGACAGGTGAACTTTTGAAGGGTGTGACTTTTTTTCTAATATCTACTCAAAATTTGTACCGACAATTTCTCTGTGCAAATCTTGTATTGATTCCCCCGTATTGGGAATTCAGGCACTTCTTGCTATTTAGTCTGTGGAGGTGGCTTGATTTGTACATGTGCTTATTCAGGTATGCTCCAAAATTTAATAACAAGTGGCACAGCAAACATTTCCTTACCTCTAATTCTTGTTATGGTCTCCTACTAGATTCTCCTAAAAGTTTGTCTGATTGTTAATTCAGTGGCTGTAACTTTCTTTCAGTCTTTTTGGCTAATGTATTTACATTGCTACTGAAGAATTTGAGTACTAATAAATTCAAGATAAAGTAATTATTTGTTCTACTGAAACTAGATGCCTTCCTAAAGGAAACGTGAGCAGCAGGATAGCTGATGTGGTTTGGAAGTGCAAGCTCTCTGACTGCTTCTTAAGCCTTTGTGCTCCAGCTGCATTTGAATACATGGAATGGTGATAGATTGACACTTTTTTTTTTTCTTTTTTTTTTCTACAGTAATTACATTGCAGTGCTCTTCAAAAAACAAACAAAACATTTTTTTTCAAGCTGATACTTGAAAAATAGCAGTTAAGTAGCATTACTTGCTTCCAACAGTAGATGTCACTATGGAACTTTAGTACTGCGTTTTCTGAGCTTCATAACAACAATAAAAAAGGATCCAATTCCACCCTCTCCTCCACCTCTTAAAAAAAATAAAATTGCATTATTGATCATTTTATGACCTGTCCCCCTAGATGACCTGTTTGCTTTGTTTCTCTTAAAGCCTCAGAGAACGGTGAAAGCCTTGTATGACTACAGAGCCAAACGAAGTGATGAATTGAGCTTCTGTCGAGGAGCTCTAATTCATAATGTCACAAAGGAAACTGGAGGCTGGTAAGGACAAAGATTCCTCATAGGAGAACTTCTAGTGACTTACTGGATGGGAGAGAAAGATTAAACTTTGGATAGCATGTTTTTAAAAATCTTTGCTTGTTAAATGTGGCCTCATAAATGTTAAAGCTGATATACTAAATGAAAGCAAAAAAACTCAAATGCAAGTCTCCCATCATGTCTTTTGCATTGTTTGGCCCTACAGAACTAACCTCACCTTGCAGAATCTTCATTATGCCAGTGTATCCCCTATTTCTCCTTTACTACTTTCATACTTCCTTAACACTCGTGTGTTCTGAGAAGTTCTGCATCTACTACCTTTGTCATCAGTACTGTGTTTCTTCTGCTCTGTGTAGTACTTCTCTGGAATGAAATCCATTTTATTTAGTTGTCAGTATAGTTTCCTTTCATAAGTGGTTTTGTTTCTTAGCTGCCTTGCAAATTGCTTGGGAATCTAATATTTCCCTCTAGTTTCTGCAGGGCAATCAACCACGTAATAGTATTTTTAGTACTGGAGGGGGAAATGCCTCTTGAGTCATTAACTGCAGTATACAGTAACTGTAATCCCTCTGAAATGATCTGTTACTACAGTTAATGATCACTTTGTTGGATCTTGCAACTACTTAATCACTTGTATTTTTGGTGATTGCCAACTAGAGAAGCCATTGTTGGGTATTAATGACCAATTTCTTGAGGATTGTTTCATAGAATCATGGTATCATTTCTTCATTAATGGCCTGTTGAAACTCTTAAGCTATTTTTTTTTCTCTATGTATGCTTTTCTTTTTAAATTCAGGTGGAAGGGGGATTATGGAGAAAAAGTCCAACACTATTTTCCATCCAATTACGTTGAAGACCTGTTGTCTGATAATTCTGCTGAGCTTGAAAGCCAGGTGAGGTTTAAGGTTTGTCTGCTGTGTTTTCCTAGAACAAGCTGCTGGACGTGGAAATCTGGTTTATGGAATTAGAATGCTGTGTTCAAGGGAATGCAGAATAAAGAAATGAATGCATTCTTTGCTGTTCTTTGTGCTGTCAAGTGTTTTTGTCAGGATGTCCATCATGGAAAACTACTCAAGGAGATAACTGATTTGCTTGGATTTTAGGAGGTTCTGTTTTCCTGTGTATTATACCGGTATGGATTTTTATTTCAGATAGCTCATCTAAGCTATAACTTGCCTGAAACTTAGATTTAGTTTGCCTTTTAAATATTAGAGTGCACGTGCTTTCAATGAAAGTAATTAGATTTAGTGGTGTGTATTTATTGTTTGTTAATATTCTGTGCAGAAGGCTGTGTCAGCTGTATCTCCTGTTTTTCACAGATTATTGAGGACAATCCGTTAGGCTCTCTGTGTCACGGCATATTGGTTCTAAATACGTACAATGTGGGTATGTACTTTCTGATTTGTACATGTTGACTCCTGAACTTTCTGTGCTGAAGAGGATCCCTTGTGTTTAGCATAAAATACTTGGCTTTGAAAACTATTTGTATTCATGTAGCAAATACTATTGATATTATAAAATGTTCTGAGACTAATTGTTCCAGCCCCATGAGAGCACTTACTGCAGTGGCCAGGACTTGGCCACTAGTTGTTGCAACAATTCAACAGTGACAGCATTAGAAGAACAGCTGGATTTTAGTGTAAACTTCTTGCTACTTACCTAACAGTGAAAATGCCACAAGGGAAACACAAAAAGCCTTTTGTCTTCATTTTGGAACCTAAGAATCCAGAAGATCCATGCGTTGAATTTGCAACTGATAAAGTAGAAGAACTGTTTGAATGGTACCAAAGCGTCCGTGAAATCACATGGAAAACTGCAGAAGAGGTATTGTTAAAAATAAACCCCTTTATTGGTTTTTAGTATGTAGTGCTGTAGGTTTACAATAGGATTTGTTTTATACTGCTAAACCTTGCTAAGCTCTGTACCTAATCTACGTACCTGTACTACTACTTCCACTTAAAAACATTCTTCAGGACTTCCTTTTCCTTCTCTGTTGTATTAATTTACTTTCCTGTTGTCTTTTTTAGTACTTAAGAAGTCTTTGACATGGTCAAAATGCCCTTGTGTTGACTATGCTTAAGAATACTGTTTTCTTTGCTGTTTCTACTCTTTATTATTGAGTGGGTGTTATGAATGATGGAAAATATTTTTCAGTATTGTGTTGGCTTGTGCTGTTTATCTTTCATGTAGAGCAGCAATATTCCGAGGGTCATCAGAATCCCGTTTATAGCAAGCAAGTTAATACCTCAAGCAGAGGGGCCAGCAAATTCAGCAAGGGAAAAAACAGCAGGAACTGCTGTTGAGGGAGGAGAGACGTGGTTCTTATGCCAGGCTTCTGTTTAGAAATAAAAATGAGAAAAAGAGAAACCTGGTCTAGAAGGAAGTGTCTCTAAATGGGTTGTTTTTCATAGCACATCAGTGGCTCTTCAGGAGCTTGGCAGCTTTCTCTCCCTCTGTATGGTTAGGGAACTATTAAACAGCCTGCATTCAAAGATGCTTTAAACTCATTTCTGTCAGTCAGGAGGCTTTTCTTAGTGTAGCCTCTTGAAATCCTTGCAGCATGGGGAGAGGAAAAAGGCAAGGAAAGGCCTTCTTTGCCAGTACAATTAACAGTCTAAATTTTGGGAAGGAAAAAGTATAATGCTGCAGTATGACACAGACATGTTTTCAGTTTATTTTGGAGATGTGCATGTTGTACATAAAAAGGCTTCCTGTACTTCGTTCATTACTAGCTCTCCTGGCTGAGTATCTCTGGTGTGTTATGTCTAACACTGTGGAAGTGCTCCACTGCTATATGGAGCACTGCATACTCTTGAGCTATGTCTGGGAAACTAGTAAATCACTAAGTACAACGACACTTGTGTTTACAGGTTTGGGTTTTTTTCCAAGTCTATTTTAGCTCTCAATGCTGTATTCCTCCTTGCCTTTCTTAGACTTCAATGTAATCTCTGGTTCAGGGAAACATTCTAGCAACTCATTGGCTTCTCTGATTTTCTTTCCTCTTCAGTTCATCTTGTTGAGAGGATTCTTTTGGAAGACTTCCTAATTGCTGCTGCTTCATAATCTCTTGTACCAAAGCTAGTAGCTGTTTGGTATGGGGCTCTTCTAACATTTTCTGTCCTGTAATTGCTTCTTATGTCTGAAAAGCCTCCAGCCAAAACATCTCTGCTCAGGGCAAGTCTTGCTGATTTCAGTAGCTTCCGGTCTGTGGCTGCAAGGACCTTGGCTCAGCTTCCACATAGCAGGTGCTTACAAACAGGAAAGTATATCGTGGGCTTATAATTGGTGAGGCCTACATGGTTACATGTGATTTTCTATAAGTAACATTTCTAGTTTCATGTGCAAATAGGAAATTACAGGAATGATGCTCTTGAGGATTGAATTTAGCTGTCTGGGACTTACTAACAAGACGTAGGTCCTGCTTAAGATGGTAAATAGAGAGAAACTTCACTATATATTTTGCATTTTTTCCTTCATACATTTGCATTTACATGAGGTATAGAGTCAGGAATCTAATGAAAATGGAGTACAAACAAGATAATATTTTTTAAAATTAAAAAAAAATGTTGCCAAGCTTCTGAGTAGGATTGATTAAGGGGACACTCTGAAACACATGCTTTTAAAAAAAAAAAAAAGCACTTGGTTAATCCGTTCTCTGAATTGAATATGTTACATCTGTGGAAGTGTTTTAAGTATCAAATAAGAATCTGGGCAAAAAAGAATGCATCAGTTTTGTCATTTTATTAGAGTGGAGTTACTGTACCATATTGCCTAGTGTGTCCATAATCTAAAACTTTATTACATTTTACAGGAGAACAGGAGGAAATACTGGGAAAAGAATCAATTGATTGCCATTGAATTATCTGATCTGGTAATCTACTGCAAGCCAACAAGCAAAACCAAGGACAATTTAGGTATTTTCTTTAAGGTTACATCTGAATTTTAACTTTTCTACTAAGCTGTACAGATGTTAGTTGAAATTCTGGAAATGGAGATAGAATCTATTCTTTCTCTACTAGAGAATATTGAGCCTCACCCATGGAGAATTTTCAGTGACAGTTTGAATTGTGCAGTAGTAGGGGAGCTTGAAGCTGTTCATACTATAAAGTATCAGGTAAAAGACCCTAATTTATCAGAATTGTTTTGAGCACATATCTCAATCTGTTTTGGTTTAAGTGTGGGACCAAATGCGGAACTAATTAATGGTATGAGATAAAGAAACAGGAGGCCATCAATGAGGAGATGAAAGCTTGGGTAATTTCTCATTGTTCTCATTTGCCACACCATGTTTTCGTAGTCAGTGCAATCACAGTAAAGACTTGGAAACTTCTTGGGCTTGGTGAATTTCCTTTAGAAAGGAGGCTTTGAAAGAAGAGAGATCTTGAAACTGTCCCAGGTTTCTTACCTAACTGATCAGAGACATCGTCTTAATACAGCTTCAGTAAGGAAGTTCTCTAGTTTTACGTCAGGTGTTTTTTTTCTGAGATTAAAAAATCTGGCTGAACACTTGGCATTTGTTTGTCAGAACTCTCAAAATGGTTCTGTAGCACCTTTGCCATAGATGTAAGCTGTAGAAATGATATATAGTTCTATAATATAAATGAGAACTAGGATCTACATAAGTGTGCAGATAGTCTGACACTGAAATATGTACTTTGTGTTCCAGAGAAGCCAGCAAATGTGCCCTTCCTCCTTAAGTTTCTTTGCAGATGCTTTTAATAAGCTGTCACTGTGGCTAAGACATTGTAATTACACTCGTTGTTTGAAGCATTGGGTAACCCTGGCTGACCCTTTCTTCTCCCCATTTAAACCCAGGAAAAGATGTCTGGTTTAAATGTGTCCTGCAGTGGTCAGAAGTGCATTATTAGCAATGATGAGATAAGAGCATGGCTACAATCTGCCCTGTTGCAAAGCATGTGGCAGGCAGGCAATTTTAACTTTCAGACCTGACATTCAACCAGTTTATTGTGTCTGCATTAAAACAGTACCAATTATTTCATTACAGGACAAAGCAAACCAAAGTGAAACAAAATGTTATTGGAAATAAGGCATAAATGTCAACTTCTTTCTTCCTGTGTAACAGCCCTTTTTTTTCTCTCTCCCTTGTGTAGAAAATCCTGATTTCAAAGAAATTCGTTCCTTTGTGGAAACCAAGGCAGAAAGTATTGTTAAGCAAAAGCCAGTTGAGTTGCTGAAATACAACTTGAAGGGACTGACACGTGTCTATCCTAAAGGACAAAGGGTTGACTCATCAAACTATGACCCATTTCGCCTCTGGCTTTGTGGCTCTCAGATGGTGGCTCTTAACTTTCAGACTCCAGGTAATATTCCCTTTAAAAAGGATTTAGCCCATATTCTATTTCACCACTAATGGAGCCTCTGCCTTCTAGTCACTGTGGCTGTTGTATTTATTTGTAATTCACTGTGAGAAGGGAGATAAAAGAAATGAATTTGAGAATTTGTGAATGTGTGAATCCTCTGTTAAGAGCAGATCCACAAAAAATCAGTCTCTCTATCTCTGAGCCCATTTGTTACCTCTGAAAGGTTTATTCCACTTTCATTTCTTCATGATAAGCAAGCAGAGATATTTGTAGTGAAGTTCAGTTGGATGAACAGTTGTTCACCCACAGGGAAAGCTGTACACAACTTCCCAGTAAGGGAAGCTAGCTAATGGCACTCACAGGAAACTAGTTTTGAATGGAGATGGGTTTATTAGGATTAAAATTGTTGAAAAATGGCCTGTCAGGTTCAGTTACTGAAGGGAAGTTCAGTAACTGTGTCTTCCAACTTACCTCTCCAACTCTTTCTGGGAAAGCATCAACCAGGAAGAATTGCAGAGAGGAGCCATTAATCTGGTACTTCCTTTTATTCAGATAGGGATCTTTCTGTTGTGACTGTTTAACTCTCTTCCTAGATAAATACATGCAATTGAACCATGCCTTGTTTTCACTTAATGGACGCACTGGCTATGTTCTGCAGCCAGAAAGCATGAGAAATGAAGAATATGACCCAATGCCAAATGAATCGAAGAGGAAATTGCAGATGATTATGACAGTGAGGGTAAATCTCTTTTGTAAATTATGTTTTTTACAAGTCATAAATATCTATAAAACTATAAATTAAGTTATATTATTTCAGAGCAAGACCTGACAGATTGTCAAAATGCTGTTTTCAAATGTCGGAGTGTTTGAGAATAAAACTAGTTTCACTGGTTCCTGATAGCAAATACATATCTTTATCATGCTAATGAAGCACATGCTATAGAACTAAAAACTCAATCCTGGGATAATTTTATGTAATTGCTAATAAAGATTCCAAATGTACTAACTTGCATTTCCAACCTAGTAACTTCTTAGTAGAAATGCCCTATTGGAGATTGATTAGCAGCAGACTAACTAGTTCCAAAATTTCCAGTGTGGGGATGAAAGACGTTTATAATGAAAGAGAAAAACTGAACAGAAAAATAATAAACTGATTATTTTTTCCCCATTCATCATATTATTGGGTATGCTGTGACTTAATCAGAATGTCAGTCTCACTTTCATGGAGAAATGGATGTATCGCTTGAAAATTATACCTTGTTGTCTTCTAGTGCCAAAAGTGAGATGAGCTTGTTTCTGTTGTCGGTTATTATTCAGTAAGAGAGATGTCCTTTAAAAATATGCCTTTTGAGAAGGCAGAAACATATTAATTGCTTTTTACTACAGTTTAGAGGAGAGGTAAACAGGTGGTGTGAAATAAAGCAGGAATGTTTTAAGGTAATAAGGACTGAATGAAGATAATGTTACAAACTTGATCTGGAACTGCATACTGTGTACAACGAATGTCAGCCATCATATCTTTCAATGAAAATCACTGAGTCACCCAGACAATTTGGAGTGCCATTATGAGTGACATAGTATGTTTAATAGATGTAAACACATTCAAGAAAGGGAGTGTGCATTTCTGCATACTCTTCTGGGTTTATTTTCTTTTTTCTCTAGTGAAATTCTCTATTAGTTCTGTAGGCCACCTTTCCATGTGAATTTTCCTCTGGATGTGGTTATAACTCATAGTTTCTTTTGAAGGTTTTAGGTGCTCGTCATCTCCCAAAGCTTGGTAGAAGCATTGCGTGTCCCTTTGTAGAGGTAGAAATATGTGGGGCTGAGTATGATAATAACAAATTCAAGACAACAGTTGTGAGTGAGTATCAGTTTTCTGTGTAGTGGGGTTGTACTTTTAGTGCACATAAAGTGGGCGATGATAATGAATGTATAATGTCTATAATTGGCCAGCAACCTGTATGGGGAGTAATTGGGTAACCTGCTCTCCTGCCTTCCTGAGTTAATTTGCAAAACTTGAATGAATATCTGATTTTTCAGGGAAAAAACCCGAACTGTTCACAGAAAGTTGTGACTGTGTTATGTTTTGGCCTATGCAACACTTTGTGTAGTCTGCATGTTTTTTTTTTAAAATTGCTGCCCTGAAAGTGCTTCCTACAGAGTTAGTCAATTGCCAAAATTCTGGCTGAAATGGGGAGTTAGTGCTGTGAGATCCAGACTGTGTTTATTTCAAGTTGGGTTCAAAGGCTGGCATCCCCTCAGACACAGCTTGGGTAGATATGGCTGTAAAGTTGTATAACCTGCAATGCAGTAAAATTTTGATCAAAGCTTACTCCTGGTGAGTTCTGGATAAGGAGTGTGTGTGTGTGTGTGTGTGTGTGTGTACATGAACATTGTGTAAGCAAATGAAATGGGACAATATCTAAGTGGCAGTCAAACAAAAATTGATTATTGAAGTTTTGTATGTAAGAAGATAAGACAGAACAATCTTTAATAAACTGACTGGCTGTCTTTTCACAATTTAATATATCTGGATGCAGCAGTGTTCCTGTGGTAGACAAGAGGCTTTGAATCTAATTATCTAAGCTACTGAAACCTACAGCTCAGACAGCAGTGGAAGATAAATACAAAATTAGGAGCAGAATGTACATTGTGGCTCTTCAGTACTTCAGAGAAGAGGATTATGATTTTAAATTTTTGTCAGGAGTGACCAAGACCTTAGACAGCAGAATTCCTAGCTGCTTTGCAAGTGCCAAGTTACTCAGTGTTCCATAAATGAATTGGGCCGTCGTACACTGGCATTGTACATCATACATGCTTTTCCTGTGACACAGAACAAGAGGCTCATGAATATGGTCCACAGAGGTTTTGTATACATAAAGACAAATAATAGCTTTTCTTCATAGATTTCCATCCATGCCAACTTTCCTCCTATCTCCCCTCACAAATAAACAAATACAAACCGTCTGCAGTGAGGTTACAACATGAGACAGATGGTAAATAGGATTTTTTGGCCTCTGTATGCCCAGAAAATGGCCTGGGATACATACCCGTATATGAATGAAGTGAATTTATTGCCTCATACTGTAAATGCTTCCTTTTCATTACAGATGACAATGGCCTTAATCCAGTATGGGCACCTTGTCCGGAGCAAGTGAAATTTGAAATTTATGATCCAAATCTAGCATTTTTGCGCTTTGTTGTTTATGAGGAGGATATGTTCAGTGACCCCAATTTCTTAGCACATGCCACTTTTCCCATCAAAGGAATCAAATCAGGTAAGAATAGGAGGGATGATAAGGGGCTAAGTCAGAATGACGTTAAAAATTATTGTGGTATGAGTTTGCTCTCTACACTGGCAGCTATAACACGCCAAATGAGAAGTGCTTTGTTGACCTGAATTCCTTATTATGATGTTAGCTGTGTAGTGTGAAAAGCGTGTAAAATAATCCTCATCTTGCCTTCTGAATTTATTTATTTATTCATTTTTAATTCTGTTTAGATAGGATAGGAAAATTTGCAGCAGCAACAAATCACAACAAAGGCAGTTTTAGAACTGCTACTAATAGTGTGCCATGACTCTGTGAAAGCTAAATTTAGTTCTTGTGTACTGATAAACCCAGGGGTTTCTTTGTTCTGAAAGTAAGAGATTCCATTGAAGTTCTTCCTTCCACTCCCACTTGGAGCTGTTTTTCAGATGAAAGCAACAAGATCAATGGTCTGATATTATTCTTATCTCCTTACTGATATGATCCCTGTGTCTTTAACTATCTTTATCATGGGCTCTGGGTAAAATGTGGGAAGGTTTGTTTTCTGATTTTGTGTCAGAATATTTGTTTAATTCATTGCCTTAAACGTGGGCATATGCAGAGTAAGTTTGCTGATTTTTGTCTGCATCTGGCTTTCGTTTCTAAGAGTATATGAAATTTTCTGTTTCTTGGTTCTGTCATTCTTGTCTTTTGTTTCTCTGTAATTCACATAATTCACATAAGAAAGCTTGCTCTCAGCAGTGAAGCATTTGAACAGTGAGGGATCTTTTGGTCCTTAGGCCTACTTGCACCATTTTTTGATGGCCTTAACTCTAGTACTTCTTTGTATATGCTTTGTTTCTGTTTTTGTTTCAGGTTTTAGATCAGTTCCTCTCAAGAATGGTTACAGTGAAGACATAGAGCTAGCCTCACTTCTGATTCACTGTGAAATGCAGCAAGTTCTGGTGAGAACCTCTCATTTGTTTTGTGCACTCACAGCATGTGTTAGCAGTTCTTTGTGGAAACCAGGAAACAAGGATTTAGGTTTTTGTTCAGTTTATGGTGTGGTATTATCTGACTTTTCTTCTTTAGGTATTGGGGAAGACCAGTAATGCAAATTGAGCTACTCTCCCACTGAGGCTACAAATTTCTCATTTGTTAAAATAAATAATGCACAAACAAAGCCTAATTACCTCCATTGTTTTTTGCTGTACCAGCATGGTTGTTGCATTTCCCCTATTAACTGACTGATGCCATGCAGAGCTAGCTAGCTAAATTCAGGCTTTCACCTCTGAAATTCAGGCTTTTTGCCTATTGAAATTCTAGTTAGTGTTTTTACACATTCCAGGAAAAATGATGATGATGCATCCTTTGCTCATGGAACCACACATTCACATACCTGGTCTGTGAAGAGCATTTGTTGGTGCTTCAGAGGTGCTCCTTTCTATGTTAATTTAAAGCAGGCTTATTCTCAGACTCTCTTTATATGTCAATAATATTTTATTCTATATATTTTATATATTAATATAACTATATATAACTAAATATTCAATTATAACTATACATGAATCTATGTTTTATTGTATCTTATTAAATACAATGGCACAGGGAACAAGTAATGAAATTTTACAGTGCTTCTGGGAAGTGAGGATTTCTGGGTGCTTTCCAGTACCCTTCATATTGAGAGGAGGAGGAAGAAGTGCAACTCATCTGTAGTTGTTCACAATCGTTCAGCTAATGCTGTAGTTCACACCAATATGTGTTAGTTTTCATGATTAAAACACCAGGTTCTGCTAACAGTAAGTTGTTATGTCTCTGGAGAGATTTGTCCCTACGGTTACGGACACTGAAATGGAAATCACTGAATTCTCAGTCACATTCTTCATGGAGGAGTGGCAGCCTTTTTCAAACATTCTTGTTAAGATTTTTGCAAAGCCACCTAATAAACACATAATGTAATACGACTGTGTGTAATCAGCTCTTGGCAGCCATAGCTGAGAGAAGGAGAAGGCTAGGAGCTGAGACAAAGAGTGTATGTTTAAAGAAAAGAGAGGCATGAAGATAACATTTGAAATGTTCGTATTCCATGAACATGAGTCTGATCCAGGAGACCAGATAAACTCATATATTTACATATTTTCTGGCTTGTTGCCTCTGAGAAAACTGGTAACAACTTGCTGTTGCCTAATGTTGAGCATGGGAATGGTGCTAGATATATTGCTGATTCCTCTTCAGAAATTCATTCTTTGCCTGGGGCCCGTGTATCTCTTAGTGTTGTTCATAGCAGCAGCGTGTCTCCCGGTCTGTCAGCACTAAGTCCTTTGGTGGTAGCGTATTTCACACTCTTGAAACACCTTCAATTTGTTAGGCCAAGGGAAGATGCAGCATTGCTCTGTATATTTGCAAGGTCTGATGTTTCTGGGTGGTAATGTAGTAGCAGGAGAACTTGCAAACAAATTTGCTTTTGTTTGGCAGTCTGTAGCAAATCAAGGTTTGCCATGGTTAATCAACTTCTGGAAGTTCTGCCAGATCATTCAAGAAGCATCAGGAATGATCAGGGCTATATCCATCTGTTCTTCTGCCCTTTTTTTTTCTTTATTTGTGATAACGACCCTTCACAAAATGGTATAATTTAATAACAGGTCTGTTTATACACAGGACTCCATCTGTATTCTCTTGGAGATGAAAAACACAGTTATAAAGGGGTATGAGAATGGCTGTGAAATTTCCTTAGGAACAGAGTAGCAAGAATCTAGCAAATGTAAGCATGTATATATGTATATGTGCCCCTGTTATGTGGGGCCTCATGCAGTTTTTGTTCAAGTTAACCAGTCTTCTTGACATTGTAGAAACTTGGTTACACTGAGATTTTTACATTTAGAAGCATGTATTATTAGCCTGAAAATTGATTCACTTGCATCAGAAAGTGTGTGAATCTCTTCAGCTTTTATTTGCTTCATCCTATACCAGGGAACTGTAGGAATTTGTTTTGGGAGGAAAAAGAAAGGTGAGGAAAGGATCTTGTTCCTTTAACTGTAAAACTCCATGGCTCCATGGAGTTTAGAAACATGGAGAAACTCCATGTTTCTAAACCTGTCAATTTTTGTGGATCTGGACAGAGTCCTAAAAGAGGCATTCTTATTAGTATGCCATCTCTGAAAATATTTAGATTTGTTACATTTACTGATTGCATGTCATTTCTTTTAGGATACGTATCTTGTTTTGCTGCTGATTTGAAAATTAAGACTTTGTTGCTGCCAATGCTGTTTCCCAGAAGTAATACTAGAAAAGATGCAGCTTGTGCGTGCAGAGTTTTTGGAGTATTAAAATAATTTGAAGTCATGAGAGGAATCATATTGATTATTTATGCTTGAGGAGAATTTTGAGACATTCTGTTGTGGGCCACATGCAACAGAAGCTCAGACCCCCTGTAAATTAATGTTCAAATACTTAGTCTGTTCCTCTGAAAGCATGAAATGGCCATAGATCCTTAGTACAAAGGACGTGTCTTCCCTTGGTCATCTGGTGCTTGCTGCTGTTAGGGATCCTATTTACTCATCAGTATTTCTACTTGTGGTCTGGATTTCAATAGGAAAGCACCAAGATCGTTAATGTCACCTAGTACACAGATGTGATGGAGCTGTCAAAAGCAAGAACAACAAAATTAAAAAGTATTTTAAAGCACATAATCTGATGTCCTACGGTGATGTCCTTTTGCTGTCCTTTGCTCAACACACTGACATGATTTGTTATGGGAGAATATTTTCCAAAATGTTATCTCCAGATAAAACTAATGGAATGTGTTTAGGAAAACAAAATAGCCCCCTGAACTCTGTTGATTCTGTATTGGGTATCTCTTACATTCACTGATTACCAGCATTATTACATTGATTTCCAATATTCTTTCAAAGGAATATGAAGAAGAGCTTTATTCTTCGTGTCGGCAACTTCGGAAGCGCCAGGAGGAAGTTAATAACCAGCTGTTCCTTTATGATACCCATATGAACTTAAGGAATCCTAACAGAGATGCATTATTAAGAGAATTCAATGTGAATGAACATAAACTACAGATGTGTCAAGAAACATGTAACCGGAGGTGGGTCGGTAATCATTCTTCTTTCCAAGGTAGCTCCATCTAAGTATGGCTTAATGTTAAGAAAATCTCAGGTTTATTAAAACAAGCATCTAAGAATAGTCAGAGCAGGATTGGCATAGCTGAAGGGAGGCAGGGCTGCAAACCACTAGAGGCCAGCAGACTCAGTGAAATGTCTGCTCAGTGAAATCCTGGTTTCAGTAATCACAGTGTAATCCTGTGAGTTTATGTTCTTTTATCCTGCTTTCGAGGAGAAAACCTTGGAAATATATTCTATATAGCCAAATAAATAAACCACCTCTCCTACATTGTTAAAGTTATGTCCCTGGTGGTGTCCTTAGTGTATTAAATATGTGGAAACAACATGCCTCCAGAGACACATACTGCAAAAGATAAGAACACTTTTAAGGCCACAGAACTGTCAGTTAAGTGTCAGTGTGCTATCCAAAGCTGAGGGGAGGGTATGTCTCATTTGCTGCCACCTTTGGGCTGGGTAGGAGGAAGAGAGAGGCTTCCTTACCAGGTGACCACGTGGAAGTATAGAGTAGATCTTTAGGCCTTTCTGAGATAATGAAATGGGATGAAGACTTTTCTTTAAATAGTTTTTTTTACCTTTGTGTGTGTGTCTGTGTGTGCTGAACAGTTGTATGAATCTATTGCAGGAAAAAAAATGTACAGTCCTTGTTGCTGATACATTACTTAGACATTGAATGAACATAGTAAACCATTCCCCTCTGAGAAATATCAAGAAGACTTAACTCCTTTTTTTTTTCTTTTCTTTTTCTTCTTTTCCCTAAAAGATTAAGGGAGAAGAAAGTCAGTAACAGCAAATTCTACTCTTAAAACAGTCATTCTTTGATGCGTGCTTTATGGAGCAGTTCAGGTAGAGACATTAATTTATCCTGGTCATTCTATTCTGTGAAGATCTCATCTGCTGAATGAATCGAAGAGGAAGAAGAGGAGGGAAGATGGATTTTCTTATTAATTTCTTGTTATGAGAAAAACTGTTTCAATTCCAAATAATTTATATTCTGTACAAAGTTTGGCCAGTACCTCTGTGCAGGCCAGACTTCCTGTATATGAAAGAATCTGAAGGTGGGTAGTTGCATAGACTTCACTGCTTATCAATACCTGAAGTGCAAGTTTAAATTGTTCATGGTGTCTGTGTACACAGGGTGTAGATAAGACATTCACAACAATTTGCATGCATGGAATCACACCACTTTAACAACCTGGCTCCTTAAGATTAACTGGTAGTGAGTTTTTAATTTATTAAATGCTGTAAAAGCACTTTTGCACCAACATTTCTTTTTTAAATGTATATTACCTTACCTTAGGCAATGGATTGTACTTCTGATACTGTATAAAGAATTTTGGGCAGCTAATAGCTCATACTGTATTGTCTCTTAATAGTAGTTGTCTGTGCCCTTCCTGAGTAGCAGATAATATGTTACTTTTGTTGAAATCAAATATCCTCTTTGACTTTGGATGCTTCCTGGTGAAAGGTTTAAGAGAACAGTGTGTGCACTTGTTTTTGTAGCCCCTCTGAACTTGTGTTCCTAAATTAAGGTATTGGAGGGAAAGGTTTTAATGTAAATGTGTGCTAAGAAATATGTGGTGTTTTGTTATGTTTTTTTTTTTTTTTTTTTCTTTCAGAAAGGCATTTCAACTCTGAAAAGCACTTACTTTGATACAGCATCATTTTGCAAACCCTTTCAGCTGCTAATGTGCTTAGAAATGATTTTTTTTAATGAACTGTCCATTTTTAATCTTGCAGTCCTACTTAGATGATAGCATCAGATGATAGTGTTCTGTAAATGTAGACTGTTTTACCAAAATACATCTAATCCAAGAATGATAGTATGCACAAATGTACATTAGTCTTACATCTTTAATCAAGTGAAGAACATTGAGCTACAGATGCGAAAACTCAGTAGATTAGCAAGTGTGCTTTACTGCAGTAGTGAAACGAAAGCCCTTGAATGGCATATTTAAAACCAGTTATGGTAATTTGGGTGCATGTCAGTTCTTTGTGCTAGCACTATCTTATTACTCTCAAATTCCTGGTTCCTTTCTCTCTACATGGGTGAAGTTTTGCTGTCTATATAAATGAATTTCTTTCACAGCTGTGCACAGGAGTTAAGTTCTGTCTAAATGACTGTCTGAATCATAAAATTTTGCATACATCATGCTGTATTTCTCATCACAGAAAACAGGCATGCATCTGGGATTCCTGGCCTGATGAAGATGCCTCAGCCATTTTTGGTTTCTCTTGCTCCCTATTCTGTTGTTTCAAGGTGTGCTTGATTGATGCTGTTGTTTATTCACATCTGATGGTTTGAGGAAGTCCACTGAGGTTTTAATTATTACAAAAAGAGTTGTGTCTCACTTATCTTGAGATGGAAATGCTATTATAGCATCCCATAATTGATTGTCTTCTTTAGATATTTTTAACGAAGGAATTAAATACCAATCAGCCATCTGAAAAAGAGGAGAGGACAAAGTTAAAGGTAATTCAAGGGTTTTCTTTTCGTCTTCCTGCCTGAAATCTCTTCAGTCACCAGTTCCAACTGGTCCATCCAAGGATTAGATGAATGCAATTTTTCTTCTTTTTCTTTTTTGTGGGGGGGGGGGGAGGGGAGGGCATCAACTGTGGATTTTAGAGGTACAGCAATAACTTAGCCTGCCATACAAACCTGGGCTTACCTGCTGATCCAGTTGCTGTGGGTGGTGAGGACCTTTGGTGCACATGCATTTTGTACTGTTTTCCAGGACATATTTTAGTGTGTCATACAATCAGTCCCTGTGCTATATATTTCATTCAGCAGCCAGTGTGTGTCGCGTTCCATGTCCTGAGAACACAGTGTTGTCAGTGATGGTCAGATGAGGTGGTCCAAAGTTGTGTCTGGAAGGTTCTGAAGCTGTTTCCACAGGTGGAACAGGATTTTTAGGCAGCTGAATAACAGCTGGGCTTGTACTGATTACAGAAAGTAGGGGACCACAAGATGCTAACGCTCAGGGAGACCAAATTCTAGATCTCTAGGCTGCTGTGGTTTAATTTTATTATTTCTAGCTCAGTTCCAGAGCAGACATAGCCACATGGCCCAGGTGAATCATTTGGCTCAACTACTTTCCTTATTCTATACCTGACCCAGAACAACTATTGTATGATGAACGTAGGAGTTTCTTGCTGCTGTGCAAATGTTTAAGAGTTCTTCAGAAAGTTGTGTGTATATTCTGCATGCAAACATCATATTTAAAGTTATAAGAGGTATTCCTTGGCATTTATGAAAATCCATTCAGTTTCACAGACAGACTTTTTTTTTCCCCTGAGTATATGAACATGTTACATTCAGAAGAAAATTACTGCTTTGGCTGCTTGGTTGACTTGAGTGTTAGGTAAGGCTATGTACTGTTTCTTGTATCTTGCATTGTTTTAACTCCAAAGGCCCATCTCTCAATTCTTTGTCAAGGTGGACTCAAGCAACTTCTTCACAGTTGCAGCTGTTTTAATATGAAACAAGGTTTGAATGTGCATGCTAATTTTATAATCTAGGAGGAAAATCATTTATAAGAATGTTATCGGTTGAATTGTTATATTCTTATGGAAACTATTTTGAATTCTTAAAATAACTTATTTTAATAAAAATGTTTTGATAGCAGTGATGTGAATGATCCCAGAAGCCTCTTCATTAAAGCGTGGTTTACTGAATGTCTTGACTTCAAATCTCCAGGTGGTGGGCATGAGTTCTAATTGAACAGCGGTCTGCTGGAATGTTACGCTGTGTTGCACCAGAGGTTGGAGGAAGGGCATTTCTGTATTCTTTAAGATGAACTGACTTAATGATCGTTTTCATGAAGTCATTATTATTGCACTTCATCTGGATACAAACAAGCACTGCAGAAGGAAAAGGCCAAAGATCATGTTTAACATGCAACTCCTAACTGACCTTTTCCACTAACAGGTAGATACTTCAGCTGTAGTGAGCATCATGTTTGTATCAACTCAAAAAATGAAGTCTGAAGAAGGCAGAGCTGGAATTTGTAGTCATTTGGAACCGTCATTCACAGTAAATTTGTATTAACACACTTTCTGCTAATGAGGGTGTCTTAATGGCATGGGCATAAGTGTTTCTGGGTGAAGGCATGATGTCTTTGTATTGTGATTTTTTGTTTTGCTGAGATTCTTGGGAATCAAATTTTTCTCAGTCTTCTAATAAAAACTGTGTATATGTTGAGCTGGAATCAAGCATCTATGAGGCATTTATGCTGCTGAGGTATCACTGTATTGCTGCAAGTATGTGGCAATTAGTGATAGAAATGAAAGAAAAAATTGGTAGGGTCTCCTAGGAGGTGATGCTACAAAAAAAACATACTACTTAAGGATGATTGACATTTAAACTTCTGAAACATATATACACACACATCATAAGTCGTTCATGTACATCTGGCAGGCATTAGTTTTATGCTGACATGCTGCGTTATGCAAGATTAAGCAGCTGCCAAGAGATATTTAAAAACATCAGAGCCATTCTTTTTACCAGTTGCTAAATAACTCTGAGCTCTAGCAAACTTTCATTTCTGCTTTTTGAGTTTTGAGGTGTATTTCTGGTAATTCACTTTCAGGAAAACAAATAATAGATAAAGTCTTGGAACAGACAAAACAATTGAATTACCTTCATTTACTCAGTCGCTGATATAAAAGTAGTAATAACAGAAAAATAATTCTCATTTTAAAAATACTTGAAACAGAGCAGCCGTGACTAGCTTTGTGCACACCTAAGTCTTAAGTAATTCTCATAGAGTAAGTAATTTTAAAGTAACTCCTGAAGCCTTACATTTCTTCTTTTCATTTTGGAACGTAAAACAGTATCCTTCACCTCTTCTGTAGTTTACTTGAAGAGCAAACACGACTCTGGCTTTGTTTACTAGATGGAGCCAAATAGGCTGCTGTTTGGTTTGGGGTAGGCATTGCCAAGTGGCTGCTTGTTTCTCTCGACTAGGGCTGATTTAGTACCATGTGCTCAAGCATAAGTTATGGGTAGTTAGGACAAAATAGCACCTCTTGCTGTGTTATCAGTGAAGAGTTCTGTCCTTGACTCCAGACAGATGAAGAGCTTCACATGTTGTGCTCGTTCTGCAGGAGGTTGAGCTGCTTCAGTTTTGGTATTTGTGTCTTTGCCACCCGTCCCAATTTTTCTTTGTACATAAACAGTTATCAGGACTTTCACCTCAGCCAGCACTAACAGCATGTGTTTACACTTTGGGACACTTTCATAGATTATTTTTTTCCATCAACCCCACCATTAAGATAAGTATACATGGCAGTGGCTCTTTTTTTTCTTTCCCAAAAAAGTATTGCAAATAGGAAAAAAAATCCTCTGGGGCACAGGAGTGGCATTCTACATCTTAAAAAGATCTGCTTTTTACAAGAGTTAGTGTGAAATACCAATGTTATGGTTGTAGCTAGTAGGCATCTGCAATTTCTTGTACATTGTCTTTTTTTCTGTTGCTTCTGTTGCATTAAAATTTCTTAATTTACTTTTGCTAGCATTGCATCAGAACCAGAGGATGGAGAGGAGGAAGTAACCAGTGGTTTTCATTTGAAAAGCGTGGCCCTCTAGGAGAACAGCAGGCCAAAGCTTTTGTGAGGTCCCTTTTTTTTCATCTTTTATTAAAATGAAGGATTAATCTTCCTGCAAACTACGATGATGTATATTAATGGATTCTGTGAGTGACCCTTCTGCAGTCGGTATGGTAGTGAGATGTTATCTGCTGGAAGCGCAGTAGCTTTTGATAAAGGAGTTCAGTGCTCCTAGGATGCAAACATTGCCTCAGTTTATTCCCTGTTACAGAGGGGGGAAGAAAAGTGAGTGCTGCCTTGGGCTGTCCCTTCACTATTACATTTAGTTTTTTTTGGTTTATCATCCTGCTATGAAGTTGAAGTTGTAATGATATCAAGCACTAAAGGAATGTTATCAGAGGCTATACAAATTTTATAAGGAATGGAATATGAGTGTAATCACTTAATAAGAGTCCTTTAAATATGATTATTTAACCGTTCAGTAATGCTGGGGAAAATCACAGCTGTTTCATAATACACTTTAGCTAACTCATTCATCTTCAACAGGAATATTTTAGTTAGAAAATCTCCAGATCTGTGCTGCTTCAAGCACTTAGCTGCAACTGAGGTACACAACTGTACATTTTCCAGAAGTGTATTAGATGTAACACAGTTTATTCAGAAAAGTACACCACAGTGTATTCGTTTAAAAAATAACAATAATTTATTGTGTAAAGCCAAATTATTGGTTAGGCATATATGCATTCAAGACAGAAAGCAGAACTTGGTTTGGAATGTGATCAAAGAGTAAGTTTTTTCCCCTCTGGATCATATAGCACAAACTTCCTAGGAATAGAAGGTGTGGACCAAAAGTATAATGCTATTGGGTAGAAAAGGTCAGTCTTAAGGGTACCACTGCAGCAGAAAATAACACGCTGCTTGTAGTAGTACAGTTAACTTTTTAGTGGCCTGATCAATTTTACTTTGAAGAAGAATTATAAGATATGTTACAAAAGGTTTTTGCTCCACCATTCTATTCACTGGGGATAGAACTGTTAAAGGTATTTACCCAAGAAGTACAAACATATGTATTTTTTTAATTCGCTGTGAAAACAAAGAGTATGCAACATAACTAAATCCTGTCCTCCATACTCAGTGTTTCATTTCAGGGTGAAAATATAACTGCAGATGGAAACCACGAGACGAGCACAGCAATCAACAGCAAGAGCAGTCCTCCATCCCTAAGGAGATGTGTAATGGTATACTTCCCTGGCTTTGGTCCACAGCCCTGAGATCTAAACCACTCAACCACTTCATTCAGGCTGTATTTCTGAGGCTCGTACCCCAGCTCTTTCCTGGCCTTCTCCATGCTGAAGTAATGTGTGACACCGGTTTTATAAACTTCTGTGCGAGTGAGGAGAGGCTGAAAATTATAAACATGGCCTATGAGAAAATGAACTACTTCAGTAAGAAATGCAAAAAAATAGACAAGTGACAGAGGAAGGCGGCAGGTTGGGAACTTGTATCCCAAACCTTCTACTAGCGGTCGGAAAAACTCAAAGTTGTTTACTGGCCTGCCATCTGAAATAAAGTAGGCTTGGCCTGCAGCTATGTGCTTTTTGTTGGCTTTGAGGGCCTCAAAGGCAAGGATGTGAGCCTGAACGAGATTGTCAACGTGTACAAATTCTACTAAACTAAGAGGATCTCCGTATACAAATTTAAACAGTCCCCTCTCAATGTAACTAACTATTCTTGGAAGATGTCTTTGCTCTCCTGGCCCATAGATGCCTGCTGGTCGGAGAGCACAAGTCCTCAATACACCTTTCCCATTTCCAAGCTCAGCACCATTTGCCTTCAGCACCTTCATTTCAGCTAAAGATTTGGTCCGGGAGTAGTGATCTGGATGGAGGTGAAGAGGTAGATAAGGCAGAGATTCATCCCCATTTTCTATAATCTGGCCTCCAAATATCACGTTATATGTACTTGTATAAACCAGACTTGACACTCCTGTGCTCTTGCAGGCTTGGATGACATTTTCTGTTCCTTTCACGTTAACATCTTCTATAAGTTTTCGGTTCAACTGCTCCCTGCCAGACATTCCATAGGAAGCGATGTGGAACACACAGATCACATCTTTAAGAGCCTCTTCCACTTCAGCCAGACAACAGACGTTCCCTTGTATAAACTTTATCCCTTCTGGCACAGGTTGAAGAGGCTTCATGACATCAAAGAGAATCACATCAACTCCCTTTTTGTATATGGTACAGCCTAAACTAAAACAGGACAGAAAGCGTATGTTATACACATAAATGTATAAAACACTTCAACAGAGATAAGAGAAGCCCTTTAACTATTTCAATACCTCTTTTTTCCTAATTGCACTCAGTTCAGCCATCTACTATGGTGATGAGTCAACTGCCTAGCTTAAGGCTTAGAATCGTTTCCTCAGTCTCTAGAGGAAAGCAAAATGAAGTGGGTGAACTGCCAGTAGGGAAAGCTCTGAACAAAACTAACGTGTTTTCAGCTGCTCTTTGGCAGAACCCAGCTCGTTCTCCTTCTGTCCCCTGAGGTACCTGAGGTAGCTGAACGATGGTAATCTAAATCCCCATTACAAAGCTGATCAGCCCCGTTAAAAGTTACGCATGGAATCAGAGTAACTGAGTGCTTAAAGCACTCAGAAACGCAGCGGTGCGATTGCCGACAGGGAGCCGAGACCAACAGGCACAGGACGGGGTGACGCAGGTCCCAGCCCGCCGCCCCACCGCCCGCCCTGCTCCATTGATCCGCACGTCGCCGCTCTCCAGCGCACTAACCGGAAGCCAAAGTAACCACCTCCTCCCGTAATCAGCACCGCTTCCTTGGCGCTACTTCCTGCTTCCATCCTCTTTGCTTCGGTGCCTTTTCAGGAGATTGACCTACGGAAGACGCAGTACAAACACACATTAACGCCAATCTGAGTTCTAAGATCGCTTCGCGTCCAGCTGTTCACAGCTGGGAAAGCCGGCTCCGAGGCACAGGTTGGACCGGCGCACCGTCAGAACCGACCCGCGGGATCCGGCACCCCTCGGTCGGGCGGTGCTCGGAACAGCCCGGACCCGCAGCCCGCCGTCCCGCCCGTACCTGCACGGAACCCGCGGCCTTCCGCTTCGCCTTCCCGCAGTGCCACCCTGCCGCCGGGCTTCACGGGAAATGGAGTTTCCCAGGGACGGTGGGAGGGTGCCGAGTCACAAGATGGCGTCGGGGTGCAGGGGGTGAGTTAGAGGACGCTGAGTTTGTCTCAGTGAACACCAACGATGTGGAGCTGCTGGGCTGTGTTAGGTTGTGTGCCCGGAAGGTGCTGCCTTCCCCTTTCCCTCCGCAGCAGGACTCGATCAGAGCTTGTTTCTTGCTGTGAGGGTGCTTTAAAACGGGGAGTCTCCAATGGTTATTGAAGCCTGACCTTTCCCCTCAGTGCCAAAGCTTCACAAAGGCTATATCACGAATCACTGAATCGTTAAGGATGGAAAAGTCCCCTAGGATCACCAAGTCCAGCCCAACTCACCCCCCCTGCCCACAGACCCTGTCCCTCAGTGCCACATCCCCACAGCTCTGGGACGCCTCCATGGGTGGTGGCTCCCCCACCTCCCTGGGCAGCTGTGCCTCTGCATCACTGAGAAGAAACGTTTCCTAATACCCAACCTGAGCCTTCCCTGGAGCAGCTTCAGGCCATTCCCTCTCATCCTATTGCTGTAACCTGGAAGAAGAAGCTGACCCTCACCTCTCCGCAACCTCCTTGTGGGAATTTGTAGAAAGCAATAAGGTCTTCCCTGAGTCTCCTCCCAAAGAATACCTAATAATACCTAATCTGCACAGTGGCTCTAGCATTCCTTGATCTGTACAGCATAATACACTAAAGGAAAAGTTAATCTCATGGAGGTTGAAAAGTTTTTGTTAGTGAGGAAGCAATGCATCACGGTGACTAACTTCAACAGAATTGCTTCTGAGTTGAGCACCAGCCATCCTGCATGAGCAGTAAGAGGAAGACAGCACAGAATTATACTCTCAAAGTCTGTTTTGTGGTATTTTCCCTTTTTCGTTCAGAGAAATGTGAGTCACCTGGGGAATGTCAGGAAACACAAGAAGTGAGTTATCTGTCAAAACTACTTAAAACATGCGAGCTTCCATTTTGCAAAACCTTGAGAGAAGTAGACAAAATACGCCATGATTTATTTTGATTGATGCCTGGCAAGAATTAAAGCGAAGCAGATTCTAAGAAGAACTATTATTTCTTGCAAGTGAACCTATGTGGCTCTTAAATGGCAATATCTGGCATAGAACATATGCTGCACATGAGTGGAGCATACACTGTCATGCCAGTTGATTTCCGTTCTCTGAGAAAACAGATTGTGTTTCAGTGGAATATTGCAGAACTGGTTGATAGGAAGCCATAGAATCATAGAAATGTTTGAATTGCAAGGGACCTTTAAAGGCCATCTAGTCCAACTCCTTGTTGTGAATAGGGACACCTACAGCTCAGTCAAGCTGCTCAGAGCTTGGTCCACCTGACCTTGAGTGTCTCCAGGGATGAGGAATAATGGTGATACAGGGATGGAGATGCTCAGTTTGTCCAGTTCAATTCCAAGCACACAGCAGGGCCGGATAGAGCAGGTTACTGAGAGCTCTGTTGGTATTGAATATATCCAGGGATGGAAACTCCATGTTAGCCACTTTATTCTGGTAGCTCAAAGAGATTTGTACTTCCTGAACTGCATTTCTGACCTTGCACTCCGTCTTATGTTGCTAAATCCTTGCATTTGAATAGGTTAACCTTAGAACGTGGGTTTATCCTCTGGACTTTGTGATTCATTCATGCAGGGCAGATTGCAGGACTGAGACCTCTTTGTCTGCCTTCTGCTTTTCCTTACTTTCTGCCTGGTCATTGTGTCAGTTTATCTCATAATTAGTGTTAATGTTATGAATATAAGAAAACTGTAATTAAACTAAAACTTCTGCTCTTAAACCACTCTCAGTTTTATCCCTCATTGTAAGGAATGGTCTTTTTTTAATCATCAAAACATAGTAGGAAGCAGTCATTCCTCACTTCAGAATGGCAGATTTGACTACAACTGGAAAAGTTGTCATTCAGTTTTGTAGTTAAAAAGCCAAATTTTAGCCCGTCCTGTGGCTTTCTTTCATGAATGGTTTCAGTAATGCAGAGTAACGCAGAGATTTCATGATTTCTTTCAATGATTTCAGTAATGCAGAGTAAGCACACAGGACTCTAAGGACCAAAGCTCTGAGCCCCTTCATACCTGAACAATTGTATGCTTTAAAAGTGAGTACATTGAGAAACATCTGATGAAAAGACGAGCACATTGTTCTTGAAGAGACTTTCACAGATGTTTTTACTCTCAGATTGAGGAGGACAGGTTCTGGAATGCAATTCTGAATGTCTTTAATTCAATCACTTAAAGCAAGACTTCTCATAAGTTAAGTAGGCAACTCCTTTGGAACAGAATTACACACTTACATTTCAGTAATTGTCTGATTTGTTTTCAAGCGCGATTCAAGTGCATCCAGCTGCCCTGATTTACCACACTGATACTGGTTCTCTGCTGTAGTAAATTATAATTTAATTTCACTATCCATAGGTTTGCAGAAATCTTACCACATAGCTAGCAAAACCAATATGATGTCAGTGTGCTATGAATCATTGGCACGGAACATCCAACTGATGGTTGGACACACTACTTTGATCATGTAGAGAGATGTAAAGGATGTTTTGGCTTCATGTGCTGTATCATATGTTCTATAAACTGGAGGCAGATATGTCATTTAGCCTGTGTCTTGTACTGTGCTAATTTTCTGCAGGTACTGGAGCTGAGAGTAGAAGAGATGTGTCTCGTCTACTGTCCCAAGTCTCAGCTCGTAGCATTTCTGTGGGATTCTCAGTGGAAGCTAAGGGGAAAAGGAAACATTTGCTGAGGAGATGTTATCTGTCTTCAAACCTATTTCTGGTAGGTTCCTGGAGGTTTTCAAGAAAAGGGTGGATGTAAAACCAGGAACATGGTTTGTGGGCATGGTGGTGATGGGCTGATGGCTGGATGAGATGATCTTAGTGCTCTTTTCCAATGTTAATGATTCTTATTGTGCTTTCATTTCATGAGACTGTATTCAAGGTCTAAGCACTTCTTCTTCCACTTGTCTGGCAAGACAGCAGAACAGGCACTGGCTTAAAAATGATGCTGCCTGTTTTAGTTCTGCAATTACCTTGAAAGCATTGCAAAAATGACCTAATTTTTGCAGAGGAAGGATTAAGTAAGAATTTGAACGTGTAAGTAAAGGAAAGGAAAACAGCTTCAAAAAGGGGTGCAATCTCTTTCTTGTTTCAACCATGTTTAAATGAGATAATCTCTCTAAGGTTACTTAACTGGCATCTTCATATTTACAGCAACACTGTTTTCTTATTTTTTTGTGAGGCCATTTATCTGTTCTGTGGAATTAATGATTGTAGAATTCAGAATTTGTAAATATTTTATCATGTCCTGATGTAGGACTCTATTCTGAACCATTTCAAACCAAGTGGTTCTGGCACCAAACTGAGGTCTCCTTTGAAATGGATTTATTCAGATCCCGAAATGCTGAAGGTTGTAAACAGATACTTTGGCAAAGCAAGATGAATCCCTTATCTCTGCAATGGGGTAAATTTACAAAAGTTACACAGACAAGCAAGTTGTCAAATGCATTTATCTTCTGTGCAGAAGTCTTATTTGGACATGTTTTGTCCTGAAACGGTAACATGAGGGATATGTTCAAAGTGGGAACTTTTCCACTGGGAGTATGCGAGGGTGGCAATAATGCAATTAACTGCAAGCTATTCTTGCTCTGAATTTTCATAATTAACAACGTTGTTGGTGCAGCATCTGGTTAAAACAAATTTTGATTTTTCTACATTTATGAGGGAAGCAAAATCTGAACAACTTGGATTCCCGAATATTTGAATTTTTGTTCAATTCTTGCAGTAAAGAATTCTGACCAAGCTTTGCATTTATAGTATTTATCCTTTATCTTTTAACAAGTATCCAGCCAGTTATAATGTGATTTTTGTCCTGGATTAATTCCAGAATACACAATGGCTTAATTCACTGCTTGTTGCAGGTATGTATATATAAGGATCAAACATCCAACATGCTGTGGACAAGCTGTATAAATGGAACTATTCTTCTGAATGACTTAGAAGAACAATATGTTCTAGTAACTGAATCTTGTATAATGACAATTTTGCATGTCTGTTATGCGATCTGGAAGTCACACATGCACACATACAAATTGTGTTGCCAAGGAGTCATCCAGTAGCTGAGTAAAATGACACACATAGAGCAAAATTGGTCAATCAGTTACATTTTCAGCTCTAACAGCTCTCAGTCATTATTATCATAAGAATGTCTGTTCCATCAGTTGTCATTTTAGCACTTTCTAAGAGAAGGTGTCATCTATTAAAAATCCTTCCCCACGTCAATCACTGACGTCGCCTTTTAAGAATATTCTGGGAAATCCTGGCAAAGCAGTTTGAATCCATTGAGTGCCCACTTCATTAATAGAAAAGCCAAATAGGCTTCACTCTTTGTGTTTCTCGTGCTGTTTTGTCCTTCAGGTGGTTAATCACATGGAAGTAACACATGTGACAGCTTATCAGGCAGAGTCATCCCACCTTCCATCACGTGTTATCTGCCTGTGGAGAAAAAGCCTTCTATAATTGTTGAGGCAGGCCTGCAATCATTACAGATTATGCTAGAAGGAGGGATCTCTGCTGCCATTGCCTCTACAGCTTCTGTAGCTAATCTTGGTGCAATGGCACATCATTGTTGTGTTACATAATTGACATTCATAAAGCCAGAATTGTGAAATTATTTGAGTTGTTAAATTTCTATAACTGGTTGCCCACTGGTTTCTTCTAGCTACAACAGTTGAAGTTACGGCATCCCACCATATCTTGGGATGAAGGTGCTGTGAAGCATGAACTTTGCATTTACTTTCCTCTTTAGGGGAGTAAGAAGAGGAAGATTAAGTGCAAAAAATCAAGGCTAAACTGAACATATCTTTAGTGTACTACAGATATACAGGTGTCTATAGCCTGCTTAGTGCATCATGCTGAGACTACACCAGCATGCTAAGAAAGGCTGAGGCAGTCATTTTTTTCCCTCTGTTGTGTTCTGTGGCTGCACTTTCAGCCTTTGAGTTGTGACTTGTATTACAGTTACACTTGTCTTAAGTCACGGGTTGACGGATCTGTCCAGTTACAGGAAATGAGCTCTGCTCTTGAACCTGCAGCAGTTCTGTCAAACAGCATCCTGCAAATGATCTCAGCCGGCTTAGCATCTCGCTGGTGCTTTTTCTGCAGTTTCTGTCTGAAGGATGGCTGTGGTGCAATGGAAGCAGGTTGTGTACTGTATCTGTAGATACATTTATATGATAGTATGGGTGCAGCCTGGGTGAAGAACTGGGATTTGAAGCTTCTGCTGGCAAGTTGGTTCACGTTCTGACACACTGTGCCTTCAAACCCAAACAAGAGCCTCGCTTTTGTGACGTTTAGATTCCTGCCAGAGGTGGTATTAAGAATATTGAATACTTGCCTGCTTCTCCCTGTACATTTGGGTGCCTCATCTCCATTTGCCAATTGGAATAGATCTGTGGGGATGAAAGACTGACAGATGACACATAAGCAATGAAACACATGGAAGCAAAATTATGCTCCTAAATACACAAGCAGATTCCATGTGTGCAATTTGGATCCCAAAGTTTGGCCAGTATCTACTCATTTCTGTCAGCACTTCCTGTGGTCTCATTTTCATGACCACTTTGAAAGCACAGTGCCTTTCTCTTCTCTAGAGTCATTCTCTGGAACAGCCTCTCCTTATTTTGTGCAACTTTTTTTCAGACCACATCATTCGATCAAAAGCAGTAGTGATCATCAGTTCTTTGTCACCAGGTAAAAGGGCAAGAACTTTTACACTTCGACATGATATTGGAATTCTAATTCAATAGCACCAAGATAGATTTGACCCGAGTTTTTACTTTATTTAAAAATAAAAAAAACCCCAGTTTAAGGGAAGCAAGAATTGCTCATAGGCTGCTACTTGCAAATCCTGGTTTCAGCCTATAGATTGGATCATAAAGTTAAATTGAATACCAGAATATTTAACAAGTAACATAAAATCCTTGAGAGTTGGAAATAATCTCTGCTTTAAAATGTTATAACTCAGAAAATAAAAGAAAATTGAAAACTTGTATCAGCTCATTATTAATAGTCATGGAGATACAAAGCCGCCTTCGATATCTGTGCATAGCACTGCGAAGTTAATAGAAACCATCTCACACATCTGAAAACTTCCCTAAAAACACATCTAGAAGAGTTGTTAGGTGTGAACTATCTAATTACATTCCAGCTTGTTAGAATATAAATCCCAGAGCTGAGAACACCCTCAGGTTGTGCATGTTCCAGAAAGAGCCCGTGACTTTGCAGAGGTTATTGCTCCTCAGCAGTACAGTGCAGCTCAGCAGCCAGCAGCTGCCTTCTGCTCACTCTGTGCATCCTGCGTAGAGTTCTGTTCCCAGACACATTTGTTCATTGTAGAGGTGGTGTCCCGGGTTGCAGCAAATGAAAAAAGCAAACGAATGCATTATGGAGAACAGGTTCTCCTAACGCTGTGGTCATTGAGGTGGGTTAATGATGTGGGCTATAGATCGCTGTTAATTGTAATAATTGTATCCGTAAGTTTATATATATACATATTCTGGGGGCAAGATGCAGGACCTGTATGCCATCTGACATTTTTGACAAGCTCTCCAGAATTAATCTGTCTAGGAAATGCTGTGCTCAGCTTAATTATGGAAAGGCTGCATCTGTGCTCAAAGCTGTTGAGAGATGGAAGAAAGTAAAAATGTCCACTAGGGCTGATTGACTGCTTTCAGCCTGATGAATAAAGACAGATGGTTACTAGTTATTTTTCCTTAATGGATTCTGGAGCTCCATTTGGTGGATGAATTAAAGTTATAGGTCCCAAATCTGCCTTTGAAGCTACATGTGCATAGCTCTTGGTGATTCAAGCAAAGTTTGCATGCGATCAACCATGAGAGAGGCTTGCCCTAAGGCTTTCATAAACATTCTTAAAAAGCAGATTTGGACTAAAAAAATAAAGCCATGTGACAGTTTACAGTATTAATAAAATAAATTGCAGCTCAGGAATGAATCTCATGCAGGGGGTGATTTGTTTGGTGCACATGTGTAATGATTCCCATAGAATCTGTGCCCCTCATGGGGCTTGGCAGTGTTTTAATGCTGGCTGCAAAACATGGAGACATCCATAGAGGTGGCACTTGAAAACTGTTTCACCTAGAAAGTGCAGGGAATAATTTTAGGGTGTGTATTCATTTGCATGAATCCATCAGCAAGGGCATATCAGATCTGTGTGGAGAGGATCTTTCTGACAGGCTCTAACTCTGCAGGCTTGCACATTTAGATACATGCATCTGAATGCTTATGTTCTTTACTGGTGCACGATGTCAATGTTTATCTGTAAGAATTCACACAAGTGTGGGTGTGGGTTCTCAGGAAGTGTTTAAACCTAATAAGCATTTGGAGCCTTGGAAGCTATTAAATCATCTGATGAATTTTATATAAGCAAATAGTCACAGTGATTTTAATGGGAGAAGATACAATTACAAGCCGACAATTTTTGAGTCAGGATTTAAGGTTACTCCACAAAATACAACGTTTGAGATAGTATAATGAAGAGAAATACAACAAGACAAAACAAAATGACGTTTATCGTAAGATTTTCCACAGTTAGCTGCTTGTCTAGAGAAAAAATGAGGTTTAGCTAAAATACTGCCTGCCATAGATCCATCAAAACCTCCCCCAAACCCCAAAAAGGACCTTGAGATGTCATCTAGCCTGTCCCCTGCTCCAAAGGCAGAACATCCATCACTGACAGCAGTTGCAGCAGTTCACCAGCAGCACAGACATCACTGAGAAGCCACAGGAATGCCCTTCAGATCAGCAGCATAGAAGGAGAAATGGGTGGCATTCGGTATGTAGCAAACACATTCAATCAAAGCAGCAGTGTAAGCCATTGATTAAACACAGACTGAGGTCGTGCTTCCTCAACAGGAAAAATGCATGGCTTTGTGTTCCCAAAGCGAGGGACTCGTCCTTCAAGTGGCAGAAAGCAGAATGCTTTTAGGGCAGGTGGCACTTTGTCATGGTTGATCACTTAATGCTTTTTGAATCATCTTTCCTTTTTCATCTCTTTTCATTTCCGTGTGCACCTCAAACTCCGAGGAAATGCTAAAAAGGAATGAATTCTGTTTAGAGGAGAAGTTGTCAAGAGTATGCAGATGGATGGAAGGTGCAGCACAGATCACAGAATCATAGGACCATCAAGATTGGAAAGACCACCAAGATCATGTAGTCCAACCATGCTGTAGGGCCCAGATTTCAGTGGGAACTAATGATCTACCGTGATCATTGGAGGCCCTGCTGTGCTGGGACTGCTGTAATTCCATCACTAATGTTATCTGTCTTAGCGACTCGGTTTGTTTGCTCTTGCTTTATATCAGACTTTTGATTAACTGTGCCTAATTTTCGGTGTGCTTCCTTAATGAATTTAATTGTGGTGAAAATTATGTGACTTCTGTGTGGGTGGAGAGGAAAAGTTACAGAAAACAGATGCAAAGAGTATTTTTTGCTGTTGAAGTGCTCGTAGGGTCTATATGACCTATGGTTAAGAAACTCTCCATAGTAAGGTGAGGGAAATCTTGGCTGCTCCTGAAGCACCAGCAAAATAAAACAAGAAGGCTGTGTGAAAGGTGGAAATTCTTTGTATTCTGGGCTCACAGATGCTACCATTAACTTCACAAAGGCAGTGCCAGGGAAAGAGAAAGGAATAGAGTTCATATCATAAAAATATAGTTGGGAAAACAAACTAATCTTCCAATCCAGAGTACAGCTTACATCCTTACTGATCCTAAACTGAGGCACAGTGCAAAGGGGATTTTAGGGAAGGCTCTGTTGCTGTCAGAGAAGTGGGCTGAGATGAACTGATACTTCTCTAACACTGGTGGTTCAGTGAAAGCCGTTTCATGACAGTGGTGACAGAAGAAAGGCAGGCAAGTGTCATTTCTCATGTGGATGATGTAGAGATGATTCCTGGCTGACTCCCTTAAGATACCTAATTGCCTTTATTTTTTAATTATTCCATCCTCTTTTGGAAAGATAGCGGCATTTTCTTAGATAAAAAATGACTTATTTTGGAAAGAGTGCAATCCTCTTTCAACTGTTCTTGAAAGAAACAGTAGAAAACATCCTTTGCAAATTATTTCTCTGATTAGAGATGTTTTGTCTATTGCAGAAAATTTACAGAGGTTGAATGGAGTTCATGCTAATAGCAAGGCAGAACTAACAGCCTATGGCTGTATGATCCTCTGCTTCACAGGTACAGCTGCTGCAGGCACTGAATTCACATGAGAAATTCATTCAGGCTGCAATTGCTTTTTTTGATGGTCATATAAAGCTAAGGTATGCATGGTGTGGGTACCTGCCAAAAGAATTTGTAAGTCCTGGCTACAGAAGTTGCTCACTCTGAGGTTCTTGTACTTGAGAAAGTTAACAGGAGATTTATCTGAGGAAGTTATTGTTGTTATTATAATCATAATCATCACTAGCTATAGCACTATTAGGTTTTGTGGATGAGCTGCAACTGCTTCTTCACTGCCATGTGATCTTAAGGGATCACCACCTATGTCTGAATTCTCAGTTTTTACAATTATAATTACTGTGTTTCTAAAGACAATATTTCCAGTAACTAAGAGGTATTTCTTGATTTTCCATAATACATACTTCTTTCTACAGGAATAATTTTCCCTGTGGTCTACGATCTCAATAGTTGACGACAAAGCAGAGGTTACACAGCATTATTTCCAGATGCACATAACCCTTTTTTGCACTGTTCAGTACACGTCTGTGCTTTCAGAGATCTTAATTCACAAAGGTACTTGGCTACACTCCTAGCTTTAGGCAGTTGAACAGTTCCATTGTCTTTACTGGGATAAGTGCTGTGTTTTGAGTTGAGTGCATGAAGAGACAGAGAACTTGCTGAAGGCAAAAGGTTATCTCAGCCTTTGTATAGGAGTTTGGTAGTATTTGTAAGTACCAAGTCTTTTTGCCCAAATAAGTTTTGTGTAGGAAAGTTCACTAATTTCCACATCCAGACTGTAAGCCTGAAAGTGCTTTTACAGCCATTAAATCCACTGAAATCCAAATGTATGGAGTCTCAGAAGCTGTAGTCAATCAAAGTAAATCATTTCATATTATTGCTACTCATATATGTATTTAATTCTGAACAACATCTTCCTGTCTCATTTAATGATTAATTTGGTGAAACAAATTCTGAAGTATTTTCTGCTGGAATTATTTTCCAGACAAGAACTGCCCTGCAGAACATGAAATGGAGCTGCAAATGTGCACAAAGCATGTGAAGCAGGGGCACTTGGCAGTGACAGGCATCTTCTTTTGCCATCAATTAATTGCCCTTCAAAAATGGTCACTTAGCACGAAGATTTGTACAGTGGGCATGCTTGACCCCCACTTCTATTCTGCTGTTTGACATCTGCGTGGGCTGACTGTGCAAGCAGTGTTCAGACTTCAGAATGTGTAGGGTTCTGGGGCATAAGGGGACAGGACACTGAGCTATGGTGTGATGGCTCTGGAAAGCTAGGAAGAAGGATAAATATCCTGGCAAAGAAAGAGAGTCAAATTTAGCTCAAAATCAATTAGCCCAATCCATCCTCTTTGTAAGATGGAGCCCCATCCTCATCAGCAAAATTGTCAAGAAGTAGGGGAGGTAAGGATGAATATTCACAGCATAAGTAGGCACAGCACAGAGAAATAGGAAATGATGCAAACTCAGTTGCAGTCCTGTGTTGATGTACAGCTGTGAGGAGCAGAGACACATTGAAATCAGACAGAGGAATGTGAGTGCTTTCTTGAGATGCACGGGGGCATGAGATGGTAAAACTTTGCTCACTGCAAAAATTGTGCTGAAAAATCAAGCTGCAAGCTGCCTGTGCTGGTGCTGGAGAACGTGCTGAGTGTACCTGAGGTGGGTTCTCCACGTTAACACGTCTCAGCCATTTCTAGATCATTCCCTTCTTTCAGGGAAGTCCTTTAGTGACTTGCCCCAGGTGTGAACCATGTATGCATTCGATTTTATTCCCCCACTACTGGGTGAGCATGTGGCCAGCCTCATTAAAAGTTGCCCCAAGGCCTTCAGTGCTTCTATCTTGCATTCAAAATACAGATTCAGCATTAATTCAGACACAGACCCCCCACTCATTCTGCACCTCGGTGGGCGCAGACGGGAGTTGTGACAGCACAGTGCTCTGCCAAAACCTGAGCTCGTGTATCCTCCAGCGTGCGAGCTGATGCTTTCACTGCTGCCACATCAGCGGTCACCTAAATCACGCTGTAAAGACCAGTCAGTGAGGAAAACCAGAATTCTCCAAGGAAATCTTTGCAAAGAGAGTAGGGTAGAGCTGACTTATGGGCCACCATGCCAATAAAAGCAAAAGCAGCAAATGGCAGAGGTGAGTGAGAATAGCTCGCATTTTGTGAGAGTGTTGCGGCGGAAGGGTGGGTGGATGAGTGCTCAGAGTGCAGTGAATGACGCGCAGACCTCATCTGGGTGATGTTCCTTTAAGAAAGTGACCTCATCTCTAATGTAAACTGCATATAGAGGTATGTAAACGTTTTTACTGGCTGTAAAAATTTATAGTCAATAGATTTACCATCCCATAAAACCATAGAGGAATAACGGAATGGAAACATGCCTGTGTCCCATGCTAGGTCTGCGCCCTGAGCTTCCACCTCCCTGTGTCTGAAGCAGGGCTGTCTGCAAATAGCTGCATCCTATGGGCTGGTTGTGATCTCAGACCAGTTAGCAAGGTCTGTTACAGAGATAACATGCCTGAAGTGCATTTCACGCCTTGTAGCTGGATGACTGTTACAACACCCTTTTCTTTTTTAAACAACCTTCAGAGTACGCCACCGTAGATGTCAGATCTCTCAAATACAGTGAATTGTTTGCATGTGTATTTTTGCTTTGCTTAGGGTATGGAAGGGATACTTCCTGCTTTAATCAACATTAATGGAGCCGGGCTGAGAGCTCCCCACAGGTGTGCCATATGTCATTGCTTAACTTGATGGCAGCACCACCTGTGCCATCCTACCCTGCCATTCCCCATCACACCCAACTCCTCGGAAACTACACCCAAAGTTTTCATACGGTTTCATCCCAGTAAATGAAGCAGGGTTTTTTTTTTTTTTTTTTTTTTTTTTTTTAATTAACATCTCTAGGGAAATGCACTTTAAGGACACACAGAGCATATAGTGGGGAATTTTTTCCCGAAGCCAAGTGCTTGCTGCATCATGTCCATTCCCACTGCTGTCAATCATTACCCAGCCAGCACATTATGCAGAAGGTGGAGCTGTCAGGCAGTAGGAATAAAAGGTAAGAAAAGCCAGAAGGCTCCTGCTTGTTACAGATGCCAAGGGTGAGTGAGATTATGTCAAACCTTTACAGTCCCCTCTCCCCGCCCCACCCCTCACCCTGCCCCTATATAAGTGGGCTGCAACCACCAGCACCTACTCTGCCTTCCTGCCTGGTGCCTGGGTGATGGATGTTCTCCCCAGCAGCTCCTTGGGATGGCTGTGTGTGGCCATCCCTGTGCTTTTTGGGCTTTGCTTGGTCAAGAGGAGATACAAAGCCCATGTGCTGCTCCGAATTGTGCTGCCTGCCTTGCTGGGACTGCTGTGTGTGGCCGTGCTGGGCATGTGCTGGGGGCTCATAGTGTTCTGCAGTACATGGCTCAGCTGCTCGTTATACCTGGATGCAGGGCCACTACCTGTGGGTGACAAAGCTGTGCTCATCACAGGTAAGGGGCTCGGGGAACAAAGATGGGCTCTGCATGAAGGTGTGCTGGAAAAGTTTCTGCTCTTCAGGTTGGAATTCTCTGAAATGTGTGCTTGTAGGCAGTGCTTCTAGTCTCTTCTTGTTTTACTTGATTTTCTGGACTTGTTTTCTTTCTTTTTCCTCGTTCTGAACTTAAGTAGAAAAACATCTTAACAGATGCCATTATTTTAAGTATTTCATTTAATCCTTACAAGTAGCTTTTCAGATATGCTTGTGAAAATGACTGGTTGGAAAGAAAGCCCACGAGAATACTTACAATGGGCTAATTGTTGAGGAGAGACATTAATTTCTGGGAGCACTCAAAACACTCCACTCGTGCCTTACTTCAATTTGCTGCACTGGATGCTGAGGTACCGCTGTCTTCTGATGCACTGTGTACACTGTGCCTGTAATTCAGGGCACTGCTTTGGTGCTGTCTCTATGACACAAAGTGTGTTTGGGAGTGAGTGATTTGCCCCCCTGGCAGGGAAAGCTTGGAGCTAACGACTTTGCCCTGTTCTAATGCTCTGAGCCACTCAGAACCCCCTTTGTTTTTCAGGGGTGGCATTTCTGTAGTTTTGTGGCTGTACTCTTGTTTCTTCTGAGACTTTCAGTGTTGCTGTCTGTGTTAATTAGTCTTCTGAAGTGGAATGCCCACCTACTCATTCTTGCACTAACTTTAAAAAAAAAAAAACACACTTTTTCTGTTTTTCCCTATGGAAAGCTGAATCAAGTCGCTTTGGATGATTGAGCTATTTATTATAGTATTTCACTTTGTTTTATAGGGACTCCTGGAGGTGATTTAGAGCTCCCTAACAGCACTGCTGTGGGGATTAAATACAGAACTTGGAGCACAGGGCAAGCATGGGATTTCCTCTCTTTCTTTCACAGCCAGGGTGAAGAGGGGCCCTGGGCATGGGAAGGGGCAGTGCTGCTCTCTGTGAGCTGTCAAATCAGCAGTTCTTCAGGGAACACTTCAGAGCTTATCTCTAAAGGGCCAGAGTTAAAACAGTACCAGGCAGGGAAGAGCTCTGGGTTACGATGCAGCGACTGTCTGCTTTCTTTGTACCTGTGCTGCAACTGTCCCAAACAAATGCAAGTTCAGACACCTCTGGCAGATGATGCAGCTGCAGAAGCTCTTCTGGGTCGTCTTGAATCCAGATGGTATGCAATCAATCAGACCCTCCTCAATCAAAATGAAAGTTTTAATCAATGTGATTCCCAGTTGCTCTGCCTGCAGCGCTTACCACCCTCCCCCCAGCTTTTGTGAGAGAAGACACAGGCGCACAGTGCCCTTAAATCAGTTTTGGGTCCTTTTCTCCAGTTTAGAAGAGACCTGAGGCAGGTATTTCATGGGAAATGATTTCCTTGCACCATCCATCCCTGTATGGAGTGCTGCAGCTGCCCCATGTTGCCCACGGCTGCCTCTGGGTGGAGCACACAGTGACCTCAGTGCTTCTCTAGGGGCTTTCAGATGTGGTTCTGGTCATCGTGTGCTGCTGCTGTTTGTAATTCACACCAGCAACTTGCCAGCCTGGTTGTCCAAGCGCCCTTTCACACAAGCAGCTGCAGGTGTGTGAGCAGTTTGAAACACAGATGGAACATTTCCATTTACCCTCCTGCTAGGACTGAGTGCTTTGCTGTCCACAGCTGTGGCCTCAGGCACAGCTGGGTTATATAGACCCAAACTGAAGATGCAGGGTGGCAGGATTGTGAAATTCTTGCCTTGATTTTTTTGTGTGTTGAGTGGGATGAACTACTCCAGCTCAGTTGGTCTTTCCATTCCTGGGGGAAATGGTGCCCTGTGTTCCTGATGCTCAGGGTGAGTTGAAGAGAAGTTCTTAGTAATGACTCGGTTGCAGTCTGTACTGACTTCCTCTCTTAAAACAAGTTTTCTAGTGATTCACAGATGGCTGTTTTGTTTGTGGGGGAAATCTCTAATTCCTCTGCCCACTCCCCAATTCAAGCTGTGTTGTAGGGCTTTTTCATGTGGAATATGCAGCTCCACGTCTGTGTCCCTACCGGAGAGGATGGAGGAGTTGAGATTTGAGCCAGGAATCTAATTCTCAGTAGAAGAGAGAAAGACAGAGCACCCCTGCTTACCCAGAAATCCGTCATGTCTTTGAGGTATCTGCAGGCCTCCTCATGTTTCCTAGGGATTTCCAGGAATGTAGGCTTGTTCATTTCTTCCAGACCAGGGCCGTGAGAAGTGAAATGTGATGGATGTCATGGTCTGGTACATTGTCAACAAATGGTGGATTTCAAAAATGCCAGAAAGCATTCTTTAAAGAAGGGATTCAATAGAGCATGAATAATTTGTTTCAACATCTCGTGCTGATTGATCCAAGCACTGAGTACATGTTTCTTCCAAATCACCTGGAATTAATTTCTTTTCCACCTTTCAGTACTAAAGTCTCATGTAGGAGATAAAACCCAGAAATAGAGATCTAGCACGAGTTAAGATAAGTCTCCTTGGCACTCAAGCTCTGTTGACTGAGGATTATGAGTGCAGGAGCTGGTCCATTATCAATGGTTGTAATAACTGCCTTTGTGTACAGGAATTGCAGATTAACCCCCATAGCTTTCTGTAAGGTTACATGGGGAGACTTGCCCTCCTTTGCAAATGAGGAAAAGGCAAAAAGCCAACTGAAGTCCCGTCCCTTTGTTTCACGTGAGGGTTTCCACCCATGCTGCAAATGGCTTTGGAAGTTGGGCTTACTCAGTGGGAGGATCTGTATGAGCCTGATTGTTGCTGTGTACTTACGTTAGTGATGCTTGTGCATTTGGCAGTTTGTTGCTTTATATGTAAATGTAAGCATTTACAAAGTTTAGGAATACGTCTGATACTAGAGAAGATTAAAATAAAAAAAAATCTGATGCAAGTTTGCACAAATCAAATAGCTGGTATAACTTGGTTTAGCCTAAAAATGCCTTTCTGGAGTTTCGTTAAGACTTGAAAGCTTTGAATCCTTTTGCAGCTAAAGACAAAGTTGCTTAGCTTTAGCTTGGTGGTAGCCTGCGGCCAAAAGTATTCATCAGAATGATTCAGAGGGTAGATACTTGAATAAAACAACACAACTTCTTGAATTAAGATATATAATTCAATTGAATTGCAGTGCCCTATATAATGCTTTGTCCAGATGAGATTTCACATTAAAATCTGGATTTTCTTTTTTTTTCTAGGTACTTTCTTATCAGGTTTCAGTTTGTGTTTTGTATTAAATCAACTTTATTTCTTCTGTGTGTAAGGAATGAGTCTTAAAATCTCTGTGGGACAGAGTAAGCAGTTACTCTCAGCTCTGAGTGAGGAGGGGATGTTCTGTTGGTGTTTACTGAACATATGAAGGACCAGTTTCTCATCTCTTTACACTCAAAGCTCCCTTTCTGCTCTCATGCATCTCAGTCATTTCCTTTCATCTTCCTTTTGGTTACATCTGTATGCGTTTTCAATCAGAGCTGCCTCCCTCTGTGTTAGTGATGATGATGACTTAGACTTGAAGTGTCTTCTCTGTCCTTGAATTCTTTCAGGAAGTGACACTGGGATTGGACACGCGTTGGCCAAATACCTGGATAACCTGGGGTTCACTGTGTTTGCTGGAGTTTTGAACAAGGATGGTCCTGGAGCTGAGGAGCTGAGGCGGACCTGTTCCCAGAGGCTCTCTCTCCTACAGCTGGACATAACCAATCCCACCCAGGTCAAGGAAGCCTACCTGCAAGTCTCAGAGAAAGTGCAAAACACAGGTACAGCTTTTGTGGCATTGTATGGGATACTAATCTGTCTCTTACCTGTTGGCTTCATCGTGTCTTACGTATGTAGGTTATTTCCACCCCAAAGTCTGTGGCAGCTAAGGCATGTGTGTTTTTGTTTTCTCCTATTCTCAGGGCTCTGGGGAGTTGTGAACAACGCAGGCATCCTGGGCTTCCTTGCTGATGGTGAGCTGCTGCCCATGAACACATACAGGCAGTGCATGGAGGTGAACTTCTTTGGGGCTGTAGAGGTGTCCAAGACCTTCCTGCCACTACTGCGGAAATCCCAGGGGAGGCTCGTGAACATGTCCAGCATGACAGGTGAGCTGAGTGAGAGCACCAAGGGAGGGTCTGGTACAGAGGAAAAGCAATTCAAGTCCTTGGCATAAGTGCTGAGGAAGATGCTGGTTGGTCTCAGTCATAGAAATGCCCAAGGAATTAGTACTTAGGTAATCAGTGCAGGCTTCTGTTGAGTAGGCTGTTTTCAGAAATCAGCCCTTAAAGAAGAGTTTAAAATAATTAAAAAATGAACTGCTATATAGAACTATAAAACTCTGTTCTTGTGTTGTAGGTGATAGTTGCTGTGAGGGATAGTTCTGATTTTCTTCTAGGAAGATGGGCAATTTTCTAGAACGCATTCCAGTAGAAGCCTGCTAACACCTCAGTTTGTGCACCCTTGAGCCACACCATGGTGATGCCCAAAGGTTTTTTGACTTATGCTAGGACAGGTATTCTTCCACTTAGGCTGGTTACAGCCAAACGCTCATCTGGGCTATTTTTTTTAATACAGTGGATTGAAATTAGAAATAGATTTGGGATAAATTCATGACATTTGTGTTTACTATATATGCCTTTATAATATAACCTTCTGTTCTGGGATGACAGCTGAGTTTAAGATGTAGGAGGGGGAGTAATAGCAGTATCTCATAGCATTCCTGCTCCTCTGCTGTTGGCTCATTTGAAAGTGAGACCTGCTAGAACAGGATATCATGATGCTGGAAGGTATCCTTGCAAGACCTCTTCAGGGTTTGCCATATCACCTGCTTCCCAATTTTTCCTTTGTCCTGTCTGCTTGGGTTCTCACTTGTGTGCAGTTTGTGTCTACTTGAATCCTGCTGTATTGCCAAGGCATTACCTTCTGCTTGTGGCTTACCTTAAGGATGTGGCATCAGCCTGGCTGTGGCATTGTCATCTTCTGTCTTTTTTTCAATTCCAGGAATGCTTTTGTACATGCAAACCCATCTTAATGGCTCATTGCTAGCAATGAAGTCTTGATTTTTTTTTTTTAAATTTTTTTTATTAATGAGGGACCATTGCCCTTGCAAGCTCAGAAACAGAGGACAGATCTGCTTTCTGAGCACCCAAGTGAAGCTTGTATTTTAGGTGTTTTGTGGCAGATGTCTTGATTCTTGGCACAAGTCCTCAAGTTGTCTTGCAGAGATAAACAGAGCTTTCCTATTCTGAATAATTTGCTGTTAAAGGAGTTAATAATGACCTTGCTTAAACTATAGATATTCACAGATGTTCTGATTTGGGTAAATAGCTTCCTCTCAACATGGGGTCTGAGGGTCCTTTGGTAAAACATTAGCAGAAAAGTTAGTGAGGTCTGATTGTGCTGAGCCTATTCCTGCCTGCAGAGAGCTACATTAACTGGATTTGAGGTTACCCTGACCTGAGAGGGAGAGCGTATGTGATTCAATTGGCTCAAACCAATTGAAACTCATCTTTTTTCAGTTGCATACAGGAGAAAAATTAACGTATGATTGGCCTGACTTCTTTTCCAGGAATGATTCTGCATGTGGAGCTCCTGTAGTATCCTGGTTCTTACAGTTAAAAAAACAAAACAAAACAAAAACCTCAACAAATGGCACCGGTGGCTGATTAGGAAGTTTGCCTACATTCAAAGATTTTCTTTTAAAGCTTCGAATATACTGAGACAGAATGTTATGTCTGAAATGGAGGCTGTCCCAGAGGTTTTGCTGGGCTGCCGATGCAAGCAGGAGTGGTGTGCCTGGGGAAAAGGGGTGCCTGGTTTTGTAAAGCTGGAGTTGAGATTACTTGCTCTGTTATAACTGTAGTTTATAATAGGAGCTTGAAATTCATGCTATTGACAACAGGAATAGCAGTATTAATCTATCCTTTCACTGTTTATATGAAGTAAAGTATTATCTGTGTTTTGGAAACCAGCCGTTGTATTGCATTTGAGGGTAAAGAGTGCTGCAAATTACACTTCATGTTTTCTGCTGTAGATGATATCTTACAAGGAGTTACTGAGCATAAATGCTATAAGCAACTGCTAATTTACAGCTCACACTTTTTTTAACCTCCAGAAAGAAATGATTCCCTCACCGACTTGTCTTTAACCTCAGTGAGAGCCACGTAATTCTGGTTGTGCTATAATCTTCCTTCTAAATCACTGAAATAAAGGCTGGAAAGAGCCAGTGTTAAGCTTTATCATGTTTATATTGCTCCTGCAGGAGGCATTCCGCTACCGAGGTATGCTGCATATGGAGCATCAAAGGCAGCTCTGTCCATGTTTTCTGGAGTAATGAGGCAGGAGCTTTCCAAATGGGGAATCAAAGTTGCTGCAATTCATCCATCAGGCTTCAGAACAGGTTGGTGTCTGACACTTTAGATAGTTCCTGCCTCTCTTTTCCCGCAGTCTCATGTCCTCAAGGAGAGCTCTGAATGAGTCTCAGCACTTTCCTCTTCCTCATGTTGATTACAGAAATTAAGGTGTGTGCACTTTTGACTGCTGCTCCCCTCCAGGTCTCATATCTCTGCCTTGTGATCCAAGGCAGAGGAGTGAACTCTTTGCTGTGGAAGTGCTTGAGCAGAGGTCTGTATTAAACAATACTGTAATCTTGTTATACCTTTCAGGTGATAGTGCACAGTTTGTCTTCAGAATCTCTCTGTATCCTCCTTCTGGGGGGGGGGGAGACAAAAAAAAAAAAAAACCCAAACATGCTCAGTACTGCCTACTCAAAGTTCTGGTGACTTCACAAAGAATTCCTATGCCAGTGAAAAGCAAAACATGTATTCTTTTCATAAAAGCTCTCTCCCTTGAATGCTTCCCTTCCCGTGTGACAATGGGCTCTGCCAATATCCCCAGGTTTCTACCTTCAGGAATCTGCTGTGCTATTGCCAGACTCTTAGATGGGAACTTCACCTGTCAAGACAAGTCCCAGTGTTGGTGCTGTAAATATTTATTTAAAGATAGGTCTTTATTTGCAGCGCTTAATTCATGACTTATGCAATAAATGCATTGGAAAGCAACTGCTTTCATTCTTACATGATGAAAATAACTTGTTTTAATCTAATACAAGCTTCATTCTTCATGAAACAGCTTATTAAAATACCAGTGCCTCTCTTATGAGGCCATGGAGAAATGAGGCCAACCCGATTTAATCTTGCCCATCTTACTTTCCCTCTCTCTTCTTTCAATGAAATCTCCTATTAATAAACACTAATTAGAAATACCTGTTTTAAATAAAGAGTAAGGACAGAATGACATGGGAGGGAAAAGATACTGCCTCTTTTGAGTAGAGCTGGTAACAGAACAGTGTATTAACACCATGCAGGTGTAACTAACCAGGTGTTTTGCTCTTCCCTTATGCAGTTCAGAACTACTGTGCCTCGGGGCTCAGTGGTGGGGAGTGCTTACTGCCTCAAATCATGGCTTAATTTTTTTTTTTATAATCAACCCCAAACTCACTTTCAACCATGGCGTTACTGCTGCAGGTATCCAAGGCACATCAGAGCTGTGGGTGAAGCAGGAGAAAGAGCTGGTGGAGCACCTCTCAGTGGACGTGCAGCAGGACTATGGCAGGGACTACCTGCTGGGGCTGAAAAACTACCTGCTGCGTATCCCTATGTTCTGTGATGTTGACCTCACCCCGGTGCTGAGCTCCATCCTGCATGCACTGCTCGCCAAGCGACCGCACGGCTTGTACACCCCTGGCAAAGGGGCTTATGTGCTGCTCTGCATCTTCTGCTACTTCCCACTCTGGTTCTATGACTTCTTAGTCAGTAAGTCGCTGGGACTTGAGTCCATCCCAAAGGCGCTGAGGGCATCAGAAGCTGAGAATGAGGACCTCTAAGGTATCTACTGGCATTTATCAGATTTGTGATCACTGTGGAAAGAACTCTGTTTTAGGGCTCTGCTAATTGTTGTACTGCCTTTGGTATATGGAGTTTGAGTTGCCTTGTGAGTGGAGTGAAATCTCTGTGTTAAGAGCAGTGTTCAGGAAAATGGTGAATAAACAGATAGAAAACATAGGAATGGTCTTTCTGGAGTAACTGCAGTGTTTCCCAGTCTGTCTTTGGTGTAAGTTATATTACGAGGTTATTGTCTGCTTGTCTGCTTCAACAACCAGTACCAACACATGGACAGATATCTAACCTGATTTTTAATCTTTTAGTTCACAACCTTTCTAAACCTTAGAAGCTGCATATTCCCATCACTTGAAAGACTTAAATGTTTAATGTACGTCCTTTTCACTGCAGCTTCAGTATTCCTTTCTCTGTGGTTCTCTTGCTGTTGGACCTGAGAAATGATTGACTTTTTTTTGCCCAAGTTCTGTGAAGTATTGTTGTGATGTTTATGATGTGTCCTCTCTGGACTGAGCAACACAAATAGTATGGGGGGAGAGGAAATGAACAAAGACAGATGAAGATTTTCACCACAATGCCAACCATCTCTTTCCTGCAGTGTATTACTAATAACAGTGGTGTTGGCTGCTAACTTCATGTCACTGTTTAGCCTATTTTGCTGTTTCTGCTTCTGTATCTGTAATAATTAGTAAATCGATCTCACTTCTCTCTAGATAATACTTTATTCAGTTTTGTGGTTAATGAAGATTCATGAATGTTCACTTTTTCCTGAACACTTGCCTGTTTTTTCCTGTGTTTTCACTTGTTCTGTGAGTCTTGTGCTTTCGGTCACTCCTCCTGAATCCTTTTGTGGTTGCCCTCCTCTGCATTCCATAGAACCCTTTCCCACACCTGAAGTTGAGCAGTTCTCTGTTTTCCTACCTGGTCCCCTTCTTAGCATCACTTGGCTTTGTAAGGCTGTAATGTGCTGGAACAAGCCCCATCCCTGAGTTCCCTATATCTTGCTTTGCTTCCTTTCATGTGACGAAGAGGAGAAGTTATGTTCTGAGCTTTCAATATAGGAGCATTTTTCCTATCCTCACATTCTCATCTTCTGTCATAATCCTACTTGTGATTACATACTCCTGAACAAAATTCAATTAAACTTGTGTTTGTAAACTTCTACCTCCTTCGTGTACCTCATACAGCAATACCAGACTCTATTTGTGCCCAGAGGATGCTCTGCGGACTTTGCTCGCTGTTTCAATTTGTGTCCTGGTTTGGAAATCCTCCTTTCCTGTACACCTTGTTATTACTATTGCTTTTATCTATGGTGGCTTTCCTCCTTATATCAGTCCCCCTCATAGATGTTTTTTATGCCATCCTTTCAGGAAAGTACAACAACAAATGTTTCTCGCTCAGGAAGTCTGTGACTGTTTCAATCTCTGTCCATTTCTACCTTTTATTTACTTCCCAAAACTCTTTGATCTGCCTCAAAATGTACAATAAAATGGATTGCTCTGATTGCTCTGACTCTTCTGGCTCTGTCTTGACTTTGTACGCTACTGGGGACTGCTACAACCAGCAAGGCTGAATCCTGGCTGTCTTCAGAGTGAGGGAACTGCCTGACGCGTCGTCTTGTCTCAGTCCTGGATGGAGGTGTTTGTTTTCCACTTTGCATCAGTTGAGCTGTAACTTGGGTTGGCTGGAGTTTGGCCCTTAGGTGCTCGCAAACATTATAAACCCAAATTCCCCTTGGCAGCCAGTTCACTTTTTATGTGGCAATATTCATAACAATCCTTAATCACTGCTGCGTTGTTTGGCAGCAGTTATAAAATGCAAATATTTCTCTCCTTTGCTTCCTTAATAGAAATATTACCTTTTGTGTTGCAGACCTATTAAACTAGGTGTTCACATGTAGGATTTGATTTTTATTTTTAAATTATTTTAACTTTTATTTCTTGGGAAGCTTATATTCTAAATAGCTATTTTATACCTCCTCACCTAATGAGGAAGGTGCTTCAGCCAGTCCCAAGTGATTGTGGGCTCAAAGGTTGCTAGTGTTTCATTCCTATGGGGACTGTACTTCTGTTTTTTAAGGATAATTGTTGTAACATATTATTGAATTATTTGTCGATTAACAGTTGCAACATTAAAGGTGATTTTTCTGTTGTTAATGGCTTAACTTGAGAATAATCCAAGCTGAAAATGGCTGGTGGCTGTGAGAACAGGAGAATAAATTAAGGGAGTTTGTGGCCAAAGTGCTTGTGTCTGTATTAAAGCAGATGCAGCTCCTGCTCTCAAGGACCAGTGTCCAGATGCTGTGCTCTTTCCCTTCCTTAAGGGATGAAGCTATTTTGGGAGTGGGAGGAGAACAAGGGAAATGGCATGGTGATTGATCTACTTAAATTCATAACTTGAGCCTGTTTTCAAATTCAAGTCTAATGAAAAGCATCAGAAAACTGAAGAATGTGGCTGCAGCCCGACAGTGGGAATAACAAATAACACCTAATCAGTTACACTCTGATCAGGTAAGTAAATATTGAAAGCCCTATATATATAGTTTAAAAGAGGTTATATTCAGCAAAAATCATGATTTAAAAACATTTTATACACCTCCCTCTGCTCTAGCCTGTGGAATGCATGTTGTGACTGAGGAGTAAATGCTACCTGCCACTTCTTACCTGGCCCATCTCTGGCTCCCATTCTCCTAGTCTGCATTTACTTCTCTGGCTCACAACTTGTCTTGGTTAATGTGAGCAATTGGTTTTAAGATATGTAGCCTTGGTGAAACAAAAGGTGAGTTAGAAAGTCTTCATTTTTTTAATAACAACTTTATTCTAGTTCCCTCTCTATGGGCCCCTTGATGACAGCATGTCTGATACGTGCTTCTAGTTCTTCACTGAGAAGAGCAGTGAAATATCAGGCATCTTTGTGGGAGAAAGCTGTGGTGAGTGAGATTTGGTGGCCATCTGCTGAGGGACCATCTCTGCAGCTCTAGGTGCATGAGGCTGAGTGTGTGGCTGGAGGCAAGGAAGGCAGTTGAAGTGTTGAGAGTTACGGTGCTCAGATGAGGGCTTTGGAAAGGGACTTGGGGTTGGGTAAAACTAGTGGTTTATCCACCCAGAACCGGGGTGGGTTGCTAAGGATTGTTATTAACTTGTATGGGCATGGGAATTAATCCCAAAAATGCTTTCATGCTCTGAGTAAGAGGGTGAGCAGACCTGCTGCTCCACATCTGGCTGCCTGATGCTGGTACCTTGGTGAAGCTTATGCAGGACTTTTGTAGTTCGTGCCAAAGCCATAAAAATAGCATAACATCCATCTCTATGTAACAATCCTAAAGCCAATTTTTCATTAGTAGAGGCCAAACACAGGAATGAGGAGGAAGAAGCTGCTTTTTCTCATTTAATGCGTGTGATCAAAAGCTTAGTTATTTCTAAGTGGAGTGATTTAAAATATACGTGACTGCTGGAATGACTTCATACCAGAAAGCACATGTGAATGTTGGAGAAATCTCCATATTTTGCCAGTTTGTCTCCCTGTTATCCTGAGAAGAGAGAGGTTGATTTCTAAGTTCCTATAAATGAGTGCCCTGGCCTGCAGAAGGATGGGTTTGCGTATAGTTAAGAAGTCGCATTCTGCTGTACACATTCTTTGTCACGAGGATGCTAGCAGGGAACTCTCAGGTCTCGGTAATATCAAAATAATCCAAAACCAGATGCAGAACTAAAACGGGTCATGCTTTCCTCTTTTGAACTGGCTTACAGCTGGCCATCAACACCCATCTGTGTATGTGAGTCCTTGGGAACTTACAGATGTTTGGAGCAAAAATGAGTTTGGCAGAGAGACCACTTCTGGGAACCTTTCTGGTAAAAGTTTTGCTTGATTTAGCCTTTCTATGGCTGTGTTTTGCAAAATTTTGGGAATCCAGCTGACTTCCAAGAACCAATGGAGTCATCACGTTAACACAAATACTCAGAAGACTTACTCTGAAATAGATTTGGGCAGATTTCTTAGATTTCTTCAAAGGAGAAGTGTTCAGGCAAGAGGTCTTGACTCTTGCAAGGTGACACAGATTAACAAGTTTTGTTCTTTTTTTTCCTCTTTTCCATCACTTAGAAGTATTAGGATAAATAAATGGAAAGTAATGGTACTGCCAGGAGCCATCCAATGCATTGAATCCTGAGCTGCCTGAGGTGTAATCATTCCTGCTGAAACTTGTCAGCAGAACTCCCTGGTATGCAGGCACCATCGCAGGCAGCAGTATTTCACTAGCCATTGCAGTCATCATCCAACTGGAGGATTAGGGCTATAGCTATTAGTGTATACAGGTGTTGTGGTGGGCTTTTACCACTGTAAGAGTGGTCATTACTTTGATTTTTAAAGCGTGCCCAAATCATAAACAAACATTGCTGACATTTCATGGCAGGAGACAAGCTTTAAATAGGATAAATGGGTTTTGAGCATGTTGTATAGGTCATCGTAACCTAAAGTAATGAATCTAGATTAACAACCTTAGTGGAAGTAATTGCTGTAATATAGATAGTCTACATAGGTTTAATGCCTGGGTTATGTAGGTTAAACAAGCTAAGTCTATGTGCCTGTCCATCTTGTTGCCTTTGGCTGTGGAAAGAGTGCTGAACTATTTCAAAATAGAAGATGAGAGTTGAAAACAAGATCAAGGGATGTGAGAAAGAAAGATCTAAAGAAAACATGAGGGCAGTAAGTACAAATGACAGTGAGAGGAGTGCAGGAAGTAAGTAAGCGTGGTGATGCTAGAAAGAAGGGCCTGAGCAGGCTCAGATCTGCTGGCATGCCATGCTCTGGGTCGTGGTGACCTGACCTCTTTCTAACACACCTTCTCTATCACCTCAACACTTGACTTTAGAAAGTGCTATTGAAGAGACTGAATGAGTGGTTATAAAATTACCCCCTTCAAAGCCCTTCTAGTGTTACTTGCTCTCATAGCATCCCATCCCCCAAAACCCTGGGACAGATGTCGTGACTGGAGTTGGCAGCAGGGATGGGGCAGCTGCTCAGCAATGCTCCCAGCTCAATGCACTCTCACTGGCTTTGGGTGGTGATGAAAGGGCCTGGTTGTTTGTTCCTGCATACCTGGGAGTGGGGAGGGGATGTTGGCTGTGGGCCAAAGCTCATCAGCCCACGCAAGGCTGGCAGCGCTGGATTATTTGCACTCTGTCTGGGGGGAAGTACTTTTCATAATGGGGGGAAAAAAAATGTATTTGCCCTTCAGCCATAGTAATTTCCATTACTGTAGTCTGGGGGAGTAGAAGTCATCTGTGCCATGTTCCCTATGGGCATGCACTGTCAGCAATAAGTGCTGACACCAAGCCATGCGCACGTGTGGAAAGCTCTGTTGCATGCACGACACAGAGTGCAAAGCCAACAAGATGAAAAAGAAGACGTGCATCTGACTGAGAGCAACCCAAGGGTGATTTATTCCACTGTTGTGTGGGAGAATCTTACCTTTCCAGAACAGGTGTAAGAAATCACTGTTATATAGCAATAACGTCTGTATGGCTCAGAAAGCATCTTAATGCCTTTAATTTCTCAAACACAATTCACAGCTTGAAGGACGAAATCCTTAAAGAGCTCATTTAATTAAAAAAGATGAATGGGGAAAAGCAGAGCAAATAAGATATAATTATTGTTTTAATGTATATACAGCAAAGTAATCATGCTGCACATTGGGCATAAATTAAGGGAATAAGAGGCTTAAAAACTCAGCATTTTCAAAAATGTTTTATCATGAAAAATTGCATTAAAAGTTCATGTTGGGAGTTGGCTCTTTCGTGGGCTCTTCAGAATTAGTGCTGTGTTACTGTGCGATCATGTGTTTCCCTTCACTCCAAATGCTGTCACTGTGATTGCAGATGAGTTGCATTAGATGTTTGAGCAGAAAGTGCAGTTGTTGGAACTAAAGAAAAACAAAAAGGAAAAACATGAGGAAATGACATCCAGTCACTTGCAAGCATCACTTTGGGCCATGCCATCTCTCCCTCTGTATTTCTCAAGTATTCTCAGGGACAGGAAAAGGATGATGATTTTTTTTTTTTTTTTAAAAAAAAGTTGGTGCTGAACCTAAGAAGATTAATGATTCTGCTGTGCCTACTGCTTTAACATATGGTGCGGAGAGCAAATGGGATGTGGTGACAGACCCATGTGCTCCGTAATGAATGGCTGTGTCCAAGGAGTAGAACACAGCAACCTGACAGCAATAGCATCAACAAAACCTGAGCATCCAGCAGCAGGGGGTGCCTGAGCGTGGCTGAGGGCGATGCGATAGATGTGCCATGCACGAGGCAATGCTTGCAGCCTAGCAAGCTGGGTTTATGTGATGGAGGCGGATGCAGCTCCTGCTCTGGGGCAGCTGATGGCTTCGCCAGTGCTGAGGGTTGTTATTTCTGTGGATTTTTTAATTTGTGATTTGGTTTTGAAGTCCATTGGAAGCATTGCGAGATGTCAGACTTCCTCCAGGTGAAAGGGAGGAAATGCGGATGTGCACCCTGAAATTATTTGAGCCTTTGAGAGGTAATCTGTAGTGTTGGCATCTCAGTACCCTTTTCTTAAGGGTTTAATGTCTGACAGTTGAGTCGTGTTCGTGAGGGGAGGATTGTGGGGATGACTACAGGAGCTGAGAGACAGTTCTTACATCCTTCAGTGTACCTGACTGCAATGCAGGCATCCAGAACCTGCAGCAAATGGTCAAACCCACCCTTTCAGGGGAGTTGGTTTGAAGTGCCAGATGGTTCTTAATCTTCCTGGTCAACATCTGCACTAATTTTGGTACACTTTGGAAGCAGACGTAAGAATTGCTTTCAAGTACTGCCCAATGTTCTGGCAGCGTGTAGCGCTGGTAAGGAGGAAAACAGCACTGATGAAACAGAGTTTGGCTCTGGTTGCTTGTGAATCGAGGTCTGATGGGCTCCATTTCCTGGGATCACATGTGGCACTGTGGGAACTGGTTCCCCAGAGCCTCTGTTTGGTCTTGCTGTGGGGAGGATGTAAAAAAAGGTCCTTCCTCCTCTGCTTCTTGGCATGCTGCAATGCACTGAGTGGAACCACCTCAGGACTGACCCTGATTGACTTCCTGAATGTAACCTGGGTTGTACCTGGTTCTTAATGGAAGTTCCCACATGTGATGAATTCCTGGTGCAGGAATTTGTTTTTTTTAATAATGAAGAATTTAAGTCAACTGTCAGAATTTTTCCATTGATGAACTAGAATTCCTATGGGTTGTCCTATAAGTGACTTAAACATTGCAGAAATCTCTCCGTGCCAAATATCACTGGTGTTTTTGGGAAGCTTCAGTGCCTGTTGCTAGCTCCTGTGGCCCCTCCATGCCTGTGTGCTGTTTGTTCCCTACTCATACTGAGGGTGACTTTGACAATCCAAGCCCCTTCAGGCAGTAGAGCTGGTTGCTATCTTTTTGTTATGTGCAGCTTAAGATTGGTCCAAACTGTGTTAGTGTTCAGAGAGAAGTGGAGGGTCTTTGCTGGGAAACACTCATCAGTAAAAAATCGCCCTCCAGACAGCAGAACGTGCTCCTGCCTGCTCAGCCCTGGCTGTTTAGGTAACTCTGTTTAGATAGCAACAAGAGCCAACAGCTCTTTGTCAGCATATTAACTAGACAACTTACTCCACTTTGCTAAATATTTACAGTGTATTTACACCTGGATTTTAGCAGTGAATCTTCTCACATTCTTTGGATAGGGAGAAAAGTTGCAAAATAATAGGAAGAAATCTCCAGAATCCCTAAAAAACACACTTATATACATATATATCTCTATATGTTTTACTTTACATAAACTCCTTTGATGCTGAGATACAGTCTTTGTGAGACCATTGCTGTTGTAAGACGTAACTGGGTGATGTGCAGGTGACCAAACTCCAGGTAATCTGCTGGCTCTGGAAAGAAGAGGGAGGTGTCAATTTTGGCAGCTTCAGTGTCATGCATTTTGTTGAAACATTAATTTGCTGAAATCATAGAATCACTGGGTTCAGAAAAGACCACTAAGATCATCAAGTCCAAGCCTTGCCGGTTGCCATCGCTCCCGCTGACCGTGTTCCCCAGTGCCACATCTCCGTGGTTCTTGAATGCTTCCCTAGGCAGTCTGTGCCAATGCATTACCGCTCTTTCTGAGGAAAAAATGTTTCCTGATACCCAACCTGAGCCTCTGGACATGCTCCAGGGCCTCGATGTCTTTTGTGTAGTGAGAGGCCCGTCACTGAACACAGCATCCACCAGACCTGAGTACAAGAGGGCAATCACCTGCCTGGTCCTATGCTATTTCTGATACAAACCAGGCCTTCATTGGCCATCTTCTCATCTTCAGCCAGCGTTGTCCCTTTCTTACATGTATTTGACACTGGTTGTGTGTCCAGTTGCTGATAACAGACCAGCGCTAATTCATTTTCACTGTGTGAGTAGGTCTATAGGATGTGGTGTGCAATGAGCAAGTCTGGGCTTTTTAAAAAAGCTGGTGCTTGTTCACTCAATGAACATAAATCTAATGATAAAAGCAATAGGAGCCAATTTGAATGAGCTGTGGAGCTGGTTTGCAATCCGGTAAGCTGTACACACTGTCCCAACTTAAAACTTTAATTAGTTTCAACAGGTGTTACCTCTGTGAATTTTCTGTCTGGGCTAAGGAAAGAAGTGCCAACCATGTAACCTACTTGCAGCCTCCCAGCCTTTCCTCCTGTAGCTGAATTTAATGAGCTGAGGCAACTAATATTCCCACCCTGAATAAGTGGTTACTGCCAGAAACTCTTAGAATGGGACTCACAGGATGTTCTGATTAAAATCTGGATCCTTGCAAACAATGGCATCCAAGGGGAAAAAAATTACAGGGCTTGAATTTGCGAATGAAATCATATTTCATATTCAGTTCAGAAGATATTGTGCAATCTTCCCAGGATACACAAATGAAGCCGTGCAGATGGCTGTCCAGAGCCTTGCCAGATCTCCTTGTTCATTTATCCTGACCACAAAGTATTTCACTTGGAGGAAAGCAAGCCCCAAGACCAGTAAGCCTCTTCTTTTGTGCTCATGTAATGTTCACCTGGGAAACACAAGAGGCTTGAAACTCTTAGTTCCTCTGTAGAATTTAGCTCTTGGTTCGTAATGTCTGAACAGATGACATAGGTATAAATTTAACCAAACCAAGCCAATGTCCAAACCAACCAACCACCTAGATGTGAGGAAACAGGGACTTGTCCTAACTCATTGGCATCAACATTAAGATGGAGACAGCTCTCTTCTCACCTAATCCTTTCTTTGCAGTGGGTTCTTGGTTTCCTTCTTTTTGCCAGTAACACCCCTCAGGTTGTATGTAGCTGGTGTAGAAAATCTCTATCAAAGAAGATTAATTAAGCATCTCATTTTAGTTGTGATTTGCTAATGTCTTCACTTAAGTACCTGTAGACTGACTTTTTTTTTACCTTGAAACTTTTTTTTCTTCTTATATAGTGACTGCCTGGTGTTTCTTAATTGGATGAAGCATTCACTTTGTTCTCTCTCTTTGTCAGGCCAAGATTTTTCTCTCATATTCTCTTTCTTGACCCTGTGAGATACCCATTTTGAAGGCTCTTTTGCATTTTTGAGTGAGAATTATCCTCCACATAGGACTTTGTGAGTTCAGTCATTAGATATATTAGATATATTTTTTGTAGGTGTTTGTACCTCTTAGCCTCTTATTGAAAGGCAATTAAGCATTCTGGGGAGACTGAGTTTCTCTCAAGGACGTGATATTTCCATTATGGTTCCCTGATTACCCATCACTGACTTTTGTTCTTTCAAGAAGCTTGATCTTATCTAGAAATACAATTTCTATCAATTCTGAAGAGATTACCAGGAATATGAATGGTAGCCTCTTAATATTCCATGATTTCATATTAGCTGCTGCAGAGGACTTGCACAATGACAGAGTTTATGCAGATAGAAGGGCAAGTTGTTCTGCAGCTAAGCAGGAGATGCTATAGTTGTGTTGCAATCTGCCATCATGAAAAAATAGGCTGGGAATTACAGAGTGATTGCAGCGTTGCAATGCCTGACATCCCTTCCTTCCTGCAGAAACACCACTTGGCTACAGTAAGGTAGAATTGTGGTCATCCAAAGGTGATGGGTGCCTGTGCAGATGGCCATAAGGTGGTCAGGGAGTGATGACTGAATGTCCAAGGGCTGAACTTTGGCTATGAAGATTCAGAAAAGATCCACTGTTCCCCTGCAAGGAGCTGAGAGTGAGCTTTAGTTTCTTTGAGCCCAGGCAGACCAAGGGATCATCTGCCCATGGTACAGACTGTAGAGCATCTTGGAGTCTGCTATTTCCACCAAAGCACAATATGTGCTCCTTTTGCTTTCTCTTCTACAATAGTCATTAATTAAATTTAAGATCTACATAAATTAAAGGTCTGTACATGCCAGAAATTTCAAATAAGTTCAGATGACTTGGGAACCTACAATTCAGAGAGGCAAGTTCCCAGTTCCTGCCCGTGAGTCCCACAGGATGCTGATCTTCACACTGAGGCATGTGGCTGCTTCTCAGGTTTGGCTGTATGAGATGTACCTGAGCTCACATAACACATGAGAGCTGGAACTCAGTGCATTTCTTCTGTGTCCCATGCTAATGCTGTCATCACTGCTCTGTTCTCATCTCTGGCGTGGCAATAACATAGTGTTTTTTTTTAGCAGTTAGTCTTGCTTGCATTTGCAAGCATGAAGCCAGAAGAAAGCAGTCTGTTTAAATGGAAAGGTTCAGTCAAAAACCCCTCTGCTAATTCCTGCTGTTTCTCAAGCTGCTGGAAAAAATTTAGAGAGACAATAATTCATGCTGTGATAGGCATTTAAATAGTGCAATTAATTGCACTGTATGTTTTTTCACCTCTTTCTTCTTGGAAAATTGCAATAGGGTAGAAGGATGTGGAAAGGAGTAATGAATAAGAGGTGGTCTTTGCCTCAGAGCACTCATTCTTTTAATGGGAGGTATTAGATATATATGTAAGAACACGTGCACCATTTTCTTTTTGTTTCACTTGGGTCTGTTGAGAGGGAGGGCTGCTTCCCAAAAAGTGGGCGGGAAAGTTTTTCTCTGCTGTTCATTTTGCTCCAATCAGGACTATCGTGGCTTTTTTCTAGCTGGGAATTGAACTTATCTACCCAGTGAAGTACAAGAAGTTGAACGTGCTCCTGTAGACCATGGGAGATGAGGTGGCACCTTCCCAGAGGAACGCATTCACTGTCCCTCTCCATTTGGTAAGGTCTTCTAATGAACATTGTAGCCAGCTTCTGGCTATGTGGACTGAGGCAGAAAGCTGCACAGTTGTCTGTGTAGGATGCAAATGACCCCAGCTCAAGAGAACAGGGGTGATTACAGAAAGTGAGCCAGGCTGACACAGGTTGGTTGTGCACTTCAGGTGTGGGTAAGATGTATGTGGGGAACTGTCCTAAGGACTGGGTCTGTGTAAAATTGTCTCCAGCAAGTTTCTCTCTGATGTATCTCAGTACTGCATTTATACCAGGCAGAAATGAGACTCTGACTTAAATTCTATCACTTCTTGTAATTTTCCATAAATCCATAGATATTACATCTACTGTGGACCTATAAGTAGAGCAGTGTGGTCTGCTGGCATAGGCATAGAATCATAGACTCATAGCATCATCTGAGTTGGAAGGGACCTTTAAAGGCCATCTGTCCAGCTCCCCTGCAATGAACAGGGACATCTCCAGCTCCATCAGGTGCTCAGAGCCCCGTCCAGCCTGACCTTGGGTGTCTCCTGGGGTGGGAAATCCCCATCACCTCTCTGGGCAGCCTGTGCCAATGCCTCACCACCCTTATTATAAAAAACTTCTTCCTTATATCAAGTCTAAATCTCCCCACTTTCAGTCTGAAACCACTTCCCCTCATCCAATCACAGCAGACCCTGCTAAAGAGTTTGTCTCCTTTTTCTAGCCCCTCTAGTTAGTGAAAGATCAGATCCTTTTTGTTGAGCCTAATGATTTGCACGTGGCTCAAGTATATTTACTGCTCCTGAAGATGTCAACAGAGGAAACCTGCTCTGCTGCCAGCACAGCTGAGCTTTGCCTGCCCCATGAAACCATCAGAGTGACCCATGTCCTCCAGCCAGCTCTGGGGCAACATCTGTGGGGTTTTGTACAGAGCAGCCCCAGCAGAGGCAAACAGTTTTTCACCCAGACACAGCTGCTGTGGCTGTTTGAAGGATCTATCTGGAGATCTGCTGATGCACTTCAGTTATTCAGCTAACTGGGAGATGATTTAATTTTGTTTCAAGTCGTGCAAGCTAGTCAATGGGTTTGGGGTCCTCCAAGTCCAATACCAGCTGGTTTGTCATGCACCTAGAGCCTTTTGTTTCCTGTTTTTGCTCTCCACTAGCAGGGAGGTTAACATTATTTATTCTTTCCATAAAGAAAAAGCAATATCAAGTGTTCTAAAAGCTGTGACCTAAAGGCTTTCATTATGTTGTGCAGTCAAGGGCAAGGCTTGTATTCAAAGCTGTGGAGAGGCAGATGCCTATGTGGATCAATGTAATAAAAATTATTCAGCTGAAAGTATAAAAGAAAAAAAAGGAAAAAGAGAAAGAAATCTGGAGGCCAAATATGACAGGTATAAAGAGATGGCTGTGTTCAGAGTTGTAAAGACCACATTATCGTCCTGGCAAAGGGCAGCTGAGTGAGATTTCTATCCCACCAGCATCTGCTGACGTTGGGTTTTCCAGGAAATAATGGGGCAATTACAATGCCTTGTTGACCTCAGGAGTGTTTATAGGGAACAAGAGGAGAAGCATGAGGAGGTCAGGGCACAACATGATGGCAGCAGAGCATTACACACAGGCTGGAGCTGCGGGGTGCCTCTAGGACAGAAAATGTGCTGGTTCTTTTTTCATTTGTTTTCCTTGTGAAAAGCCTCCCAGTGGTTCTGAGTCTGCTGTGTGTCCACAGCAAGTCTTGGATCTGTGCAAAATACATGAGTAGGTTGAACTGGGGTGGATGGGACAGAACTCAGTCCCTGTGCTCGCCCCCCAGTGCTTGGAGTTGGGTGCTGCCAGCTCTCCTTCCCCAGATGGGGTGCACTTTGCACTCTGCAGCAGTGCAGATGGACTGAGCTGCAGAAGGTAGCAGAGTGCTTCCCCAGATTTTCTCTCCAGTGCGTTAGCTTCTGGGGCTAATGAAGCTTTGAGGGATAATGCGAATTGCTGCATAAATTGATATCCTTTGCTAATTGCATCAGCATTTTGCTTTGATGAAAGCCTGGTAAAAGGTGCCAAGAAACTAATAACATACAACATCATTTGCTACTTAAAAAAAAAAAAGCAAGCAGTCACTGATTGATTGAATGTACGATGATTCACGGAGCTGTGAGTCAGCTCACCAGGAGATGTTTGTTACGGGTTCAGTGGAAGGCTTTATTTTAACATGGTGAAGGACTGTACTTTAAGAAAAACATTCCTAAACATTGCTGGAATGTTGCATCTCACGCTGTGAGATGAAGGTCGCCTTGCTCTGCTTGCCAGGACACTGCTCACCTCCAACCACAAGTAGCTTGGGTTCTCAAGTGTTTTCCTTGATTGCAGGCTGGCCATATTACCTCAGTAGCACACAACCACTGTTGCAATGGAGGTGTGAAAGCTGGGAGCTGCTTTTGCTCTTGCCACCCCTTCATGTCTTTCTTAATCACTGCACTGTCTGGACCTCACTCTGCCTTCCCCATTGAGTTAATTTAGTTAAACGAGTGCAAGCTGCAAGGCACTGAAAGAGTGGTTTGTTTTAATTAATCTTAAACCAATTCTGAAACAAATCCAAAAACTAGGAACAAGCCACCAAATGCAAGTGTGTCTGTATGGGAATATTCTTGTTTGACTGAAGGGGCTTTATGACGTGCTTTTATTTTAAAGGATGCAACTTTATGTGGATCATAAGCACTTTTTAAGATGTGACTTTAAAACTTTACAAACAAAGAAAGATTCAACAGGAAAACATTATATGAGGGCGATCCAGAGTATAATTTCATTATTATATTTTCATTAATTGGTTCAGTCATTGGGCTTCTTTGCTGCTGTCCCTGCCCATGCAGTCCAGTGCCCTGCAGAGCTGTGCAGGGGAGGTGCCTAGGAGCTAAGATCTGGCTTTCAGCTGCTCTTGTCCTCCCCGTGTGTGGAAAGCAATGGGCTTCCTCTTACTTCTAAAGCAGCGTGATGGAGATGATGGCATCACACACATGTGGAGAGAATTCAGTCCAACTGAGGGAGTGATAGACGTACGTACATAACACTGTGTAATGTTTGCTGATGCAGTGTAGGTGTTTTCTTGCCACGGAAGTGCAATTCCCAGATTCTTTCATAGCTAATTAATTATACAGATCTTACTGATTTTACTTTCTTTCTTTAAATCTGATTCAGAATGTCTATGTGTCTATGCTGATGAGGGCTGATAAAAGCATTGTTCATACCTCTTCTATAGCTTTCTTCATCTTCTAGTTTATGCCTGAACACTTGGTGTTAGCCATTATGCAGAGATCAATGTGTCAGAAAGAGGCAGATTTATAGAGAACACATTTCCCATTCTGAGTTGGGGAGAAAAAAAAGAAAGTGAGATATTTTCCCTGAGTTAATCAAAGGAATTCAAAGGCAGTTTAAATCTTTCAATTTTCTTTAGCTCATGGAGAAGATGAAAAATGTTTGACCTCCAGGAAACCAACTGAATTCATATGGTGGCTCTGTTGATAAATAAAATGTCCAACCAGACAGAATATTGATTACTGGAGTACTGTATGCTGAATCATAAACAGGACCATCAAAAGCAAGAAAGTATCATAAAATACATCAGGGCATCTGAGGTGTCAGGCTTAATGTAAATAGATAAACAAGTTATATTAAGCTAACAAGGCTGAGAAATAGCAAGGTGCCATTGCCCCATTGCATTATTCATGGCAGTGGTGGTGCCTCTGCACCGGTCACCTCTGCAACATCCATTGGTCACATTGGCGCTGGCTTTGGGGGAGGCCAAAGCATCCAAGGGACTGGGGTTCTCATGGAAAGCTGGGCTCTCAAATCCTTTATCTGCCTGCACTGAGACTTTGACAAGGGGGGATCTATTGGAGAAGGAAATGCCCATTTGTTGTCATTGAAGCTGTGTTTCTTTTTTAAGGGCAGACTGTGAATAAGACTTGCCAGCAGGTTGCTGAGGTGATCATCTCCTGCCTGAGGCAGAAGTTAGCCCAACAACAGCCACTCTCACCCAGCAGTGTGATCAGCATATAGGAAGGCACTGAATCATTAAAGTTGGGAAAGACCTCTACAGTCATCTAATCCAGCTGTCAGCCTGCTCCTACCATGCCCACTGTCCCTCAGTGCCACATCTCCATGGTTCTCGAACACCTCCAGGGTTGGTGAGTCCTCCCCTCCCTGGGCAGCTGTGCCACTGCATCACCGCTCTATCTGAGAAGAAATGTTTCTTAATATCCAACTTGAGCCTCGCTGGAACAACTTCAGGCCATTCCTTCTCCCTGTATCGCTGTAACGTGGGAGAAGAGACCAACCCCCACCTCACTGCAACCTCCTTTCAGGGAGTTGTAGGGAGCATCCATCACCTCTTACCAGGGATAAGGTATGTGGGTATAGGACCACCTACCCTGTCTGCCAGGTGGATCTCTTGTCTGTGAGCAGGGTGGTGTGGGAAGCAAGAGGAGAGAGGAGAAAAGTAGAGGAAATGAGACATGAAAGACTTTGACCTACATAGAGTCACGCTTCTTTTTGTCTTTCTTATGAAAGCAAGATGTGGCCAGTTCCACTGGGTATTGCACATGCTTTACTATCAGAGAAAACTGAAGATATTTTGTTAAAAGAGGTAATTTTAAATTTAAATTAATTCCTTAATCCTAGAAGAAGGCTACTTCCTAAGGAAAACTCTGAAATTAAAGATAACCTGCATCAACTTTACAATCAGTAGCAAGTTATAAAGTGACAGTTACAGACATACTTGCATGAAAGAAATTAAAATAAGCAACCTTTGCTCTTTATATATTTGTGCAAGAAGTACTGATAAAATGCATAATCTGTTTCATCCTTTTCTCTACAGAAAGTGCACGAGGTGCAATTAATTCCACGTACAGCAGCACTGCTGGAAGAAGTAATCATAAACCAGACTTAAGATGAACAACTTGGATAGTAATATTTTGAAGTCGAGATATTTTTTGGACCTGTCATCTTTGGATGAAGTTCTGAGCTGCTCTTATTTCTTACATTAATTATATTATGTGTTCTGAAACAAGACTGAAAATAACAGACTCGACTCAAAGAGCAGTAAGACCTGTTTTGTTTTGCTTTTCTTGGAAGACAGTGGGCTACAGACTGAAAGAATAGGTGCTGTTGGAGGTGCAGGATGATCCTTAAGACAAACACAGGCATCCCCTGTTGTTATTGCTGTGGGAGGGTGTTGCTTTACCTCTGTGAGAAGAAACAACATGGGCCTCTGCCCATTTAGTGCCATTAGTGCCAGTAAGGTTAGTGCCATTCCTGGTAAGGTCAGGAAATCCGGAAGGAAATGTTAAATGAGGAGTCCCTCTTGGAATGCAATAATTTATGCCATTCAGGGCTTATCCACAGTCAGGCAGTCTCACAGCGATCTGACAAATTACTGCATGATCTAGGAGATGAATTATTAGCCTCAGGCCCATTTGAAGGACTTTAATGTTGCTGGACATTTGGGTAATTAAGGAGGTGAGAATGCACAAGCATCTCGTTGGGCCCACAGTTCCACCTCTGCATTGCATCTATGTGACTTTGTGCTTGTGAGGTGTGAGACAAAGTGGAGCTCTGTGGGGTCATGCACACCACTTCTAATCCTTATCCTCCAGATTATGGCTGGTGTGGTGGAGCCACTTGGTTCGTCTCCTCACCACTTCTTCCCTTGGCCACTTCCCTCCCAGGTGATGCAGCTCGCTGTCAGCTGCTTTGTTCCAGCAGAATTACCGAGTGGGAGAATAATTTTCAAGCTAGCGAGGCTGGAGAATTAAATAGTGCTCTGGTAAATGTATTAAAAAAAGTAATTTTAGCTTCATGTCTAGCTGGGGAAATTGGATCATCAAGAAATAAAACTGTCCTTTTTCCATCAAGAGACAAATTAAAGTCGTATCCTTGTGTGCAGGATGGGTACTCTCACAGATGGCATGCACAAAAGCAGGAGTCCGGACCACTTCTTCCTCTCTCTAAGCAAAGTGTTCATTATGGTAGGTGTTTTGTTGTTATTGTAATTAATTAGTAATTATTTTCCTGTGTTCTTAACTTTACCAGCTGGGTAAAGACTAAAAAGCAAATAAAATCGTGGTGACATCTAGTGGCTGCAGGGAATTTGCAGTGGCATAAAGGGTGAGAATGCTGTGGCTCTGGACATTTAAGCATGCTGCGCACAAAGCCAGGATGTTAAACTGGAGCAAAAAATGAATTAAAACTGTACAGGATGTAATTATGTGACCAGACCCATAATTTAATTCAAGCATGTTTGCAAACTCTCAAGAACGCAAGCAATGATTGCAACCAGAACAAGCAAAAACTAATTTTTGGAAAGGCGTGTTGGTTTGTGATGAAACAGAGGAGAGTTTGCCTGGCAGGTTTTATGGCTAGGGGAGAAACTGGGGCTTTGAGACAGCGAGACTTTCTGGCTGCCACTTGATTCAGTATTCATTTGACTGTTTAGAGATGGGCTATTTCAATCCCTTTGGGCTCGGATCCTTGGTGGCTTCCACAGGGCCTTGGTTGGGTGAGCTGTAAGCCGGGCTCCGCTGTGGCTCCTTGGTGGAAGGAGTCCACCACTGAGGTCCAGTTTTTAACACAGCGTGGTGCACAATGAAAGCAGTAGCTCCTTGAAAGCCCTAGCCTCATGGCTTGTCTGCGTGAGCAACGTTACTAGCATTTCTCCTGTAGTCAAAGGATAAGTGAATTAAAATAAATCCAATTATGGCTGTGTTTTCTCTGACGGAGTGCATCCACACGGGCTCACCATCTGCTTTAACTAATCTGTGCTATGAATTCATGGCACTGTATTGTTTAAGTTAGTCTTCTGGGGTACTGCTGGGTAAACAGCAATTAAATCTGCTTTAAAAATATGATTTACGCTAATGCCTGTGTAAGGGTGTTTCACGTAGCTTCCGTCTGCTTTTGAGTTGTGCTCCGTGTAATCTTGGTTTTTCAATCACTAAAAAGAAGCGGGTGAAGGAAGTTCTCAATATGCAGTCTCTCACTTAATATTGATCATTATTTATGTTGGGTTCTTCTGAAAGGGCTCCTGATTGACTCAAATTACCCAGAAGTAAGCCAATGGCCTGACAAGAGATGTTATGAGCAGGGAGCTGCCCATGTTTAATGGGTCTTAAAGATGTTCCACCTTTAATTGAGCTGCTCCAATGCTTTTTATGTATGCACAGTCAGATTCCTAGATAATTTATAATCCTTCAAAACATGTAAGAAAATTCATAAAATTCCTTAAGAAGAGTTTGAGAAACTTGAGGAGAGTCTGCTGTAAATACAAAACCTGATCCAGGATGTCATTTTCATTACTTAGCCACTTCAGCCCTTTGCTTTCTCTATCCTTCCTCACCATTTTTATCAGTTATCTTGATGAAAGCCTCTCCAGCACTGTTGCTGGCAGAGGAACTCCAAGGGAGAGCTGGCATCATAGAATCATTCAGATTGGAAAAGACCCTAAGCTCATCTAGTCCAGTCATCAGCACATCATCACCGTGCCCATTAAAGCATTGTATTGACAAGTGCAAACAAGGGATAGGGTTGGGATTAGGGTGCTGCCTTAACACACCTCAAAAACTCTCCTCCTGCCCCAAGCAAAGTGCTGCTGTGACTCTACGTTAATTTTAATTCAGAACTAATAAGTCTCAAATTAGCACAGAGCTGCTTCTGCCTACCTGCTGCTCCCCTAACACAGGGATGGTTGTATGGGCAAGGTTCCCATTCATTTTCAGGATTAGCAGCATAGCCCTAACGTTTTTCTAAATTCATTGGCAGCACTTTCAAATCCCTTTAGCTCCTGATTTGTATGTCGCTCTCACTCATTAGGCAAAATATGGTGCATCATAGTGGGATAGATTTGCAGCGGAGAGTTTCCAAAGAGAGCACTCAGTGGTTCCAAATAATCAACAGAATTCAAAGGAAATGTAGGAGTTTTTATACTGTGGCTGGCAGAGAAAATGAAAAGAGCTTGACCTCAGGGGAATCAACAAAGCTCCTCTGGTGGCTACATGGAAAAATAAAGCGCTTGTTCAGAAGCATTGCTGCTCATTTAAGCTCTTTATAATGAATTCCAAATAGAAAAGCTCATCAAAGGTGAGACAGTGCTGGTTGCAGAATGTAATGCATTCAAGCACCTGAAATGTAGTATTAATGTTGGACAGGTGAAAGAGGCAGCAACAAAAGCTGGTGCGTTGCTCTGTGCTGCTCTGCCCACTGCTCATTCCCTCCAATATTTTCAGCTGTGGCAGTGCTTCCTTCTCCAAAAGGATCTGATTTTCTTCCCCCTACTTTTCCATGTCTTTGTTCATTCATTCACTAGAGAGAAAACCAGAATCCTCCCTCCCCTGACTGCGGAGTTCTCCTGGAACAGGGACACTTCGACCCTCAGCTCCCTTCTCCTCACTCACCAAAAGATGCCAGCAAAGAGCTTTGTTTTTACAGCTCAGCCACCAGCTCTGCATCAGGAACCTTCGTGCTGCATTCTGGAGAATGGATTTTTCTTGGAAGTCCTGCTTTCAGTGCGTTCCCCGGTGGGATGTGGTGTGGGGTGAGTGACCTGTGTAGCATCAGCAGACAGAGACGTGGTCAAGGTGTGGGTATTCCCATACATTTCTCTGTTATTGGTTTTTTTTGTTTGTTTGTTTGCTTTCAATTTAAAAGATCCCATGCATGTTTATGCAGGAATGTGGCCCATAACATTTAAATTATATGCAGCAAAAGATGTGCACAACTCCGAAATCATAGGAGTCACAATTTAGGGAAATTGAGAGTGTGCGCTTGAGCTGACTTGGAAGAAATATATTCTGTAAGAATCTTTAAGGTAACAGAAGGATGCTCTGCAGACATACCTGGGCTCCTATCCCTGTGTGATTAACTGCAGTGCTGGGAGAATGCAGGCAAAGCCCAGGATGAGGTCTGTGCTGTGTTCCCATGCAGGACACCCAAGCAGGGCAGCAGCTGGCTGTTGGGCGCATCGCTGATGCATTCTGCACGAGGAGCTGCGAGCAAGCAGAGCATGGGGAATCACACCGGTTCGGTAAGGCTGGAGACAGTAAAATTACAGTGACATCTAGTGATCATAAATATTTCACAAAGGTGCCACGAGCGAAAGAAATTAAACATTTATCGCCAGGGAGCATTTTGAACGCATAACATGCAAAATCAGATCGTTAACCACGGGCAGCAGTGAGGCGGGATACAAATGGGGCAGATGATGGGAATTAAAGGGCTGAGGGGATGCTGCCAGCACTGGGGAGGCTGTGGGTGGGTTCTGTGTGGATCGTGGCTGGGGCTGTATTTCTCACTGCTTCTGCAGAGTTTACTGATGGTACTAAATCATAGCGCGTTCCTCTAAAATCGGCTCGATGTTGTTGAGGCTGGGAATAGGACTAATATATGATGTGCAGCTTTCTAGAGCACACAATGGTTTCCAAGGGGAGGAAAGCAAAATGAAAGCTGTGCAATGATAGGGATGCACAGCATGGACACAACTCTTCCAAGCCCTGGCCCAAGGCTGAAGGGATGGTAAAGAGGGATGAGCAGCAATAGGGTATCACTGCAGACACGGCTGGGGCTGCAGCATTGGTCTCTGCATCATGCTCTGGGGCTGTGTTTTGATTTGCATGTAGGATTAGAAGGTGTTTTGTGCAAGTCTGCAGATGAAGCTAAATTAGGAGAAGTTGTTGACCCTGTGCAAAGTGATGGAAAATGACGGTGGGGTTAGCAGGAGCAGCAACCCAGTGGTAACTGATGCACTTAGCACATTGATTTTGTGGTTTGAAATTGGGTAGCTTTGTGGCCTCGTAAACAAGCAGTCAAATTTTCTTACAGTGAAACATTCAGGAGAGCCTTTGATAAATTTGCAGAGGAAGCTCCTGTCCAATGGCAGGGGCCTTTTGGAGAGTCCCCAGCAGCCGTGCAGCTCTCATTTATTGCCAGAGAGCAGCATATTTACTGCCACCGATCTCAGGTGCATAAGGGAGAGACAAATTCAAAGATGGGATACTTCGGCTGCCTCTGAGCACTGAGTGCCAGCACCAGCATCAGGTTATTACAGATGGCAGCCATGTTAACCACTGGATTGCTGTGATCTTCCAGAGGGAAGTAATGAGCCCTGAGACTCGAGCTTTTGCATGGCAGTGAAGCTCACAATACTATACTGCCTATAAAATTATTAGTTAAGCTGGTAAAGGTAGGGATTGGTTAAGAACAATAGCAAAGCGGGTAAAAACTGGCGAAAGAACAGTGTGAGGACTGGTGGTTGCTTGTGGTGCTTGCCTTGTTCTTCCGTGGGCAAAGACGTGGCCTCCAGCCACTTCTCAATGCCTGTTTCTTACTACAGCTCCTGTTGAATATCTGCTTTGGGAAGGCTGGTGACAGTCTTCCAGCATGACAGCATCCTCAGCATCTGCCTGGGAGGAAATACTGACCTGGATTGTAGCATTGATTTGTGACAGAGTGATGATGCAGCATGGAAATTAGCTGCTTTTTACCTTATAGGCTGGAAACGTACAGAAGTGGTGCTGCCAGACTCGTCATCTCACAGTAAAGGCCAGTCTGAAGTTTGGGTGGTCAAGGATCTAACTGATACTTGCTGGGAAAATAATGCTGCTGTGGGTCAGGGGCTGGAGGTGGTGCTGCATTGGGCAGGATTTGGTATTTTGCAGAGGAGATGTGGGAAATGAGAACATGTTCAGAGGATGCAATGGAGAGCAATGCAGGTGTTGGAGCAGGGAGCCATTGCAGCCCCTCGTTCCTGCTCTCCCATGGAGCTGTGTGTGCTGCATACCTCCCACTCCGTGTCTGTGCTGTTCATGCTGGCCCAGTCCCTGCAGTGCCACCTTGATGTGACATCCATGTCCTTCAGCACTGCTCCTGAGCACAGCGGAGAGGAGAGGCAAGAGTTGCAGGTTGCCACAGTAACCCCTGCTCCACCACCTTTTGCTTCTCCACCAGGAAAATACATCTGCAGACACCCAGCTCTGCAGACACCCAGCTCCATGCTCATGATTTATACTGATCGTGTTTGCACTGGGGCTACTGAACGCTGAGGGCTGGTGTAGAAGACCCCTGCAGGACCAGCTCCATGCTTCTGAATCCCCATTGCTTCCAGATCTCCTTCATGCAGCCAAACCACCTCGGGTGAGTCTGGGGGGTAGCACTGTGAACCCAGAGCATCTCTGCTGTTTTCTCCCTGCTCCTGATTCAGCAACAGGGAGGGGGACAGTGGTGTCATCCCAAACGTGCATGATTTGTGATGCATGATAGTGAATTATAATGAATGTGTTTTCTGAAGGTGCAAGTTTCTGCTGTCACTGTGCATCTCTGTTTCCTGCTCTTCATGGAGATAAAAGGTTTCCCTCCCACCTACTTTTCCAAAACCTAAAATATCTGAGCAGCAGGAATGACAGAACTCATGTAATTGTTCCTCGTGTTGTGTGTTTCCAGGCTGACTGCCTGAAATAGGGCTGAGTGTCATTCCCCCTGAACTCAACGAGAGCCTTCTCATTGAAACAGCAGCTTTCTTTTGGAGATTTTTTGGAGAAGCAGGCTGAGAGCCAGGTGGGGATTTCGTTTTTCACAGCTAATATATGTGTGTGTGTGTATTTCTATATATGCATATTTTCCTGTAATACAAATTAGATCTCTATATGGAAAACACATGAATTAAAGCCAGTATATTTTCTGTTTAGGCCAATTAAAGACTATTTCCCTTTGAGATGCTCTTTTGGTTGCTTTATATCCCGCTCACAGCAGTGTTTTTTCCCCACAGTATTCCTTCAGGTAAATGCTTCTCCTTCCATCAGTGCACCTGTGGATTAGCTGTGAGTAATTTCCTCTTGAAACGTTTTGCAAAGATATTCTTTGCACATGGTAAACAGGTTTGAATACCCAGGCTGATAATGATAGAGGCTGATCTGATGATAGAGCTTGGTGCCTTGCAGGCCCTCTTTGTGCAGGTAGGTCACACCTGTACAGCTGGATTGCGTGTGTTGGTCACGGACTGTTTTCTATACTCATTTGGCAACAGTACAGAGTTTTTGCAAGTGATCAGTGATTTAATTTTAAAGGTATCTCTTCTGGTTTTTGTATTAAGACCAATGTAACAGCTTTATTGTCAGATGAGGCCTTTCTATCCATGCAAAAAACATTGCCCTGCTATTGCTGCTACCAATGATGGTGAAAATGGAAATGTGTCCTTCAGGGATGAGTACTGCCCCATACACCACCTCCTTTGATCATGGGCTCTGCTGTGGATGCCCATTTTGCCCACTGCAGCTCTGTGCCAGAGGAGCAGGGGAAGAAATGCCCCGTGTGGCTCTGAAGCGTGACCGACAGCTCTCATTAGAAAATGTGAAATGAAAGCAGCTCAGGGTCCAGCCTCGCTGAGGCCCATTACACATTACACTGTCACACTTCCCTTCAGCAATTACAGCTTAACGTGATGGCATTTATTAACTGCTTAATCTTGGGAGTGTATATATCTGCACAAAAAAGCTGGGAGAACGGAATATATCCAGTGTCTAGGTGGGATGTTGAAATGAAGAGAGAAAGATTAACGCCTTGGGTCTCCAAAGGTGCTCTGGGGGCATATTGTGTATTGATTTTGGAAGGCACTGCAGTATTTTTGAGGCAGTGGATGCAATGGTCTGATGAAGAGGGAAGGAGGGAGCTCACGTGCTTTTTGCAGAGCTGAGATTTGAAACTGACATCTGAGCGCCTGCAGCACCATGTATGTGAGCTGCAGCAGGCTGTAGGAGGACCCCCAAGCTCCAATGGTTTGAATGGGAAGAAATCTTCTCTCTTGGCTGACGGTGGTTATGGGGATAGACTGCACCAGGAGGATTTGCCATGGGGTGGCTGCAGATGGGGATGTCCAGGCCGTGGTTTCAGGTTTTGTTTCTGGTTAGATATATTTCTCCTTTGAAAATATTTACGTGTGACTTCACTGATGCTGACTTTACATCCCAATTGGTAAGGAGTGTTTTGGGCAGTGCGTTTGTAGGCTGTGCTGAGGGGGAAGCTGGTGGTAAGGAGAGGGATGCAAGCTTGCCAATGGCGTAACCCCAATAATGCAGTGTGAGACCAGCCAGGGCCTGCCCAGCTCAGAAAGAGCTCCCTTCCTACCTGTCTGGCACCTCTTTTCCCCCAGCATGGCCATTGCTAGAACTCAGGATGCTCAGCAGCTCCTGGCCACAGCAAGACTGCTGTGGGACAGATGGGCATGAGCAGTCGGGTCTGGCCAAGGGACACATGAGCTCTGCTCCTTCCCAGTTCCCACCTTGTGGCCACCAAACCCCTCTCTGGGTGGCAGACAAGTCTTCAGCACAACCTCCATCATGCCCCTCCACTCAGCCTTGGCAAGATGGAGAAGGACGTGTTGAGGGTGTGATCACTGCTTGTGAAATGGAGGACAACTTCTGCTTCCCCATACTCATGCTGGAGCTGGCAGAAGCACAGGGAATGTAGGATGGCCCAGGGTGCTGGGGACACATGCTGCTGAGGATCTAACTCTGTCCTGTCCACCACAGCAGTCGTGATCCATGGGAAAATAAAAGCCACGTAAATGGATATATTTTTCATCAAAGCAGCTATTTAAAATGAGATAAAACTGTTCATGTAGAAAAGCTTATTGTTCCCCCTGAAATGGAATTTAACTGACTTATGACCACTCGCATTTAAGAGATTTATGCTGAAACCCTCTGGACCAAAAGGCCCTGCAGGCCAGAGTGGTCTTCTTGGTCTGCATTAGCATGCTTGGTGTTAGTTTGTGTGAAAAACCTCATATTGGCAGGGTAAAGATAAAGAGAAGAGAGAATTTTTGACTCTCACCCGCTCTCAGAAAGACGTCTCAGATGATAGAGATGCTAAAACTGTGGTCTTGTCTGTTCTCTGCCAAGAGAAAGCCAAGCAATTCAAGCACAGCTACCACCTTCCACGGGCAAAAGTCACTGCTGCCATTGCAGGCTCTTTCCTTGGCCCATCAGAGGACTCCTTGCAGCACCCAGACGTGAGGGATGCAAAGAGGAGATACGCAGCCACAGCTGCTTGATATGCAATATCAAGGCAATGAATACGAAGCATGAGCTCTACCATTATAAATATTGCTTACAGGCCATGAATATTATTTACTACTCACATATTAGAGTGGCATACAGGTATTAAAATCCCTCTGGAAATGGTGGGATAGGGCACACTGCTCAGCTTGGGATGTGTAGCATTTTATTTTGAGCAGCCACTGAGAGTTCAGCAGTATGGAAGAATTGAAAGCTGTGTAAGAATTTAAGATTTTATTCCATTTAAAACATGTCAGATGTTCTATTAGTTTAAAAGCCTCTTTTCTTTCCTCTCACCCCAGACCAGCTAGATGAGTAGAATACCCCACCATTTCTATATTAAGCACCCAGCTAACATAATAATCTGTACTTTGTTACAGAGCCCATTGCAGAGGGCACTACAGTGGGAACTGCTCAACGGTGAGTAGACACTCAATTGCACAACACTCCCCTAGCCAGGGTGCCTTAATGCTTGTATTTCTTCAAGCAAATATTGCAGCATGTAATGCTCTGCTAAAGGGGGGGAGGGAGGAATATTTGATGCAGCCTCTCCGGAGAGTCAGAATGAGAGAAAGATTTCAGTAATAAATTAAATGCTGGCGGCAGTTTAAATGAATAAATAAATAAAAGCTATGTGCAATTACATTGATGCTCTTCTGGAAAATGCTCAATGAGCTTCAGCTCCTGCCAAGTTTGGGAAATTGAGTTACGGGTCATCGCTGGTCAAGTGCTCTGTGCGGCGTGGGCTGGGCTTTGCCCTTTGTCACTTTTGAGGACGGACTCAAGTGGGGCTTTATGGCATATCATGGCCATGCTACACAGCAGTAGTAATTGCATTTTATTGCCCTGCTAAGCCTGGAATGAACCATGATGATATGACACAGAGCTGAAACGGAAAGTCTGTGGTAGGGCTTTCTGGTTAAGAGGAACCTTATCTTACCTTTAGTCTTCTGACCTCCTTGGGTGCAAGCAGTACCAGATGAGAACTCTTGGTTTTAATGGTTAGAGGAGCAATGACTCTGGGCAAGGATTGTGGCTGGGTTTGCATGCACAGTGCGGTGATGGGACCTTGGACTTCTTCTTAGTATGGTTCCCCCCAGCAGTATTGGTCTCCCTGCTTGTAGTTTGGCTGCTCTTTGTTGAAATGACATGTGAAAAGAGAATGGAATAGCCTATGTACAGCAAGCTCTACAGAGGGAACGTGAGGCTTCTCTTTTCATCAGGTTGGACGTGACCAGAGGAGCCCAAGAAAGGCAGGTAACTTGCTACTTGAGCATCTCTCATCTTGGGCATTGGTTCTGTCTGGTTGGGTGAAACACCGGATGCTGATGGGATGATAAAGAGGCACATTTTGATATGGCAGTGGAGCTGTGTTACCACAGGCATCTTGGGTCTGATTTATCATCTCTACCAGTTATCACAATAAATCAGTGCTTGAACAAAACTTGCTAGTGATACTAAATATGAAGGAGGGACTTAACAGAGAAGAATCCATCCATGTATATTGAGAATTAATTAGTCCTAGCTTGGAAGAATGCAAGCAACATGTGTACAGAGAAAAGCAGTGTGAAGCACACTGAGGGGATGGAGTTCCCCACGTGTTCACACTTCATATTCACCACCACAGCATCCTTAGATGCTAAACTGAGCTGAGATCAAAGCAGGCACACTGCTGGCCCAGCCTTATCCTGTGAAATTTCATTCTGCAAAGTCTGCTGTAATAATAAATTAAAAAAAAAAAAAAAAAAAGCAAACAAGCATGTAAATTAAAAAGTGTGAATTAAGCAAACACTAAAGTTAGGGTGTGGGCTGACTGAGGCAGGGGCTTACAGGTGCAAGACCCCATGCAGAAATCTTGCTGCTTTTCAGACAGAATGAATGCAAGGATTCTTTCCCATGTACCCAAAGAAGCAGTAAGCCAGTACCCAGGGTAAGTTTATATCACTCACGTGCGTTTGGCTAGATAGCAAAACAAAAAAGCTCGCCCTTTTCTTCTTAGCCCGAGATTTGCTGCTGGCAGCATGAGACAAATGAAAATGTCAGGCAACCTCTGCTCTAATAAAGACCAGGTTCTGAATGTGGATCGAGTCAGTGCTGTCACTCTTTTTTGCTCACTCCAGCTCTTGTGCTCCACCCTTTTCTTTTTTTCTTTTCTCCTCCTCTTTCAGCTCTTGCAGTCTGACAGAGGCGGGTGGAAGCAAGTTGAGAGAGAGGGCATTCCCCAGGAAGGGAGCTGGGCAGTCCTCGACCCCGTGCTAAGTAAAGGACAGCCAGCCACGCCACTTGCTTTTGCCTAAAATAAATCCCCCCAAGTCCCAGGAGATCCGTTTGCAGTTGAACTGATTTTCCAGGTAAGACCTTTCTTTAACCCCTGAATTTAGGCAGCTGCACTCTTCCTAACCAGGAAGTGAGATACGTCTGAGAGCAGCAAACAGCCAGGTTGTGTAACAGCAGAGCGAGCAACGTTCAGCTGCTTACCAGTGCCTCCTTTTGTGTCAGTGTAACAGATTATTTACGTGGTTATCAGCCTCCAACATTTGTTTGAGCATTTGTGCCATCTGACTTATTTCAGATTCAGCTATGGAAAGGGCTTTATAAGGAACCACAAGAAGCAGACAGGAAGACAAATAAACTCTGTAAGGCCAGTGTTTTCCCTTTAAGTTAATGTAAATGTTTCACCTACTTGGGCAAAGCGAAGGAAAGGAAGAAAGAAAGAGGTGTGGGGATGAGGGGGGAAGAAGCACAGTGCTGGTGATATCAGCTTTACCGCTCCCACTGCAAGCGCTGTAGTTGTGATGTTCAGAGGAAAAGCTTGGGAACAAGCCAGAAGCTGAACTAAGAGAAGGCCTGGAATAATGACTGGACGCTCTTAACCCAGTGTTTGATAACTCAGGCCTGCTGGTTGAATTTCATATACCTGTCACAGTGCAATAGTGACAGATTTCTGAACATCTGTATCCTGTGAACACCCTCTGCTTCTCCCGGGACACTCTGCCACATAGGAAGCTTGTGTTCTCACTGCTTTGCATGTATACTGAAACTATCTTTCCCAAACTCCCATACAATTTACTGTATATTGAGAACTTAACCCTGTTGCAACAGTTGGAGATTTTCTCATGGTTTTACCTTAATAACCACACATGGATGCCATGTGAGAGCAGGTCCATGATCTGAAGATTAGTGCTCTACACTCAGATCCATCTGAGATGCACTGGTGCCAGGCTGGGATAATAAAGATATTGTGGCCACATTCACAGAAAGAGGGGGGGTGCTTAAGATGCTTTCTTCCCCTCTGCTCACGCAGGGCAATGCTCACAGCCCTAAGTAAGGACTCCTAGTTACATCTGCTGCCATCAGCACTGAGAGCAGATAGAGCAGATACATCCTGCCTAAATCATGAAGACCACACTATGGGCAAACAGATTAATTTCAGACGTGGTTGAAGACAACGCTCTGGCTTGCACTGTGGGGAAGAAGGGGCGGGGGGAGGAAGGGAGGGGTCTATTTTCTACTTCTGCTTTGCTGAGTCAAACCATGTGCAAAGCAGTTCAGAGCTGGAGAATTTCAGTTCCTATAATTTTTAGCAGGAAAACAGAGCTGCTACTGTTTTTGTTCCTTCCTACAGAGATTTGTAGCTTTGCTGGGCAGGAACTCTCTGCTGAAATGTGCTTAGCACAGCTGGAGCTTCTCATCACAGCTGTAAAAGAAACAATTAAAAATAACATTTGTGCTCATCAGTAGTGCCCCATTGACTTCCCCCAGTGCTAATACTTGCACTCAGCTGCCTTGGATAGGGCCATTTGTCAAACCCCATTCCTCTTCTGAGTGGGTTGTTTCATAACGGGGCTGTCATCAATATAATGGATGAGGAAGATCCTTCCGTTACTTCTGGCACAAACTATGGTGTTTTTTTCACCCTTTTCTCCAAGGCAGCATGGACATCAAGGAGTATTTTGCCAGAATTTCTTACCGAGGCTCCCATGATAAACCAGACCTGGAAACCCTGACAGAAATATTCCAACACCACATCCAAGCAGTTCCTTTTGAGAACCTCAGCATTCACTGTGGGGAAAGCATCGAGCTGGATCTAACAGCCACTTACAACAAGATAGTGAGGAAGAAACGTGGGGGCTGGTGCATGGAGAACAACCACCTCTTGTCTTGGGCCCTGAAAACCCTAGGGTACAACGTCACCCTGCTGGGAGCAAAAGTTTATGTCCCGGAGCACGATGCATACGCTGATGACATTGATCATCTGTTGCTAAAAGTGGTGCTTCATGACAAATCCTACATTGTGGACGGTGGTTTTGGGATGGCCTACCAGATATGGCAGCCGATGGAGCTGATTTCGGGGAAAGATCAGCCTCAGACACCCGGCATCTTTCGCTTCCTAGAAGAGAATGGGACCTGGTACCTTGAGAAGGTGAAAAGGAAGCAGTACGTTCCCAACCACAGCAACACTGCTCCTCATAACGTGGACAAAGAAGTTTGCCGTCGAGTTTATCTCTTCACCCTCCAGCCCCAAGACATAGAAGAGTTTAGAGCCAGAAATCTGTACCTGCAGACTGCCCCAGACTCACTTTTTGTTACAAAGTCCATCTGCAGCCTGCAAACCGCCGATGGGGTCCGGGCACTCGTTGGGTGGAAGCTTACTGAGATAAAGTACAATTACAAGGATAACATGGATCTGGTGGAAATCAGAATCCTTGCAGATGAAGAAATGGAGAAAACATTGAAGGAGAAATTCAATATAATATTAGATAAGAAATTTGTACCCATCAATACAAGCAGGTTGTCTCTGTTTTAACTCACTGCCTGGATTATAATTCAATATGGTGGCATTATGTGAATTCCCCCCCCCCTTCCTGACAAGAATCTAAAGGTTAATCTTTCTCTTTCCATTTACCCCAGCATAAGGCAGAACAGATTAGCATGAATCAGGAAAAGCAATTGATTTTCACAACTGTTCCTGCATCTCTCCTTGGTCTGGGTACAAATAATTTCTTCCTCACTCAATCAAATCACTCCCCTTCTGTTTGTGCTTAGCTGGCAACAGATGCTGCCCATTCCCTGCTCCATTCATCTCTTAAAAGCTTTTCCCACTAACCCAAAGCAGCAGGGGCAGGGAGATGGAACAGTGTGTCCCTTCCCTTATTACTGAGCTCTACCACCTGGGGAAAAAAAAAAATAAAAAAATCACACCACATCTTAAATTAATGCCATACTATTTTTTGAAATGTAATAGCCAGAAAAGTAAAGACATCCAATGCCATTTGCTACACTAAGCCTGTCCTTTGTGCTCCTGCACCCCTCGCACTTTCTCACACAGCAATTCTAACACTCACTGAGGGGGCTATTTGTGGCTTAAAACTGGTGATGAGAAATATTAGGGGACAATTCTGCCTTCTTTCAGATTTCTGTACCCTCAGCAACATAACTAAAGCTTTCAAAGTGAAAGCACCTCCTGTGGATTGTTTGTGAGCACCCAGGAGAGGACTGCTGGAAGCGCACCCTCCTCACACAAGGCTGTCAACTTCTATAACAAACATTACTGCTTGTCAGTTAGTTTCTCCAAAATGTATGTATTTGACTGCTTGTAGTGATTCTAATTATATTGATAGAAGGAGAAATGATGAATCTTACTCAGATACCTAAAGGCTAAGATTTTTAGCATGAGAAATTACACAAATGTAATCACTTTGCCCTTTGAGATGATGCTTGATGTCCCTTTATGTACAAATTCTACAGCATTACAACTATGCACTTACAATTAATAACGTAAGCCAATTACAATGAAATAAAAAAACAAGAACTGTGAAGTATTCAATCTGTTTGTTCCTCTTGTGTTACAACCTCTAATCCCAAAGAAAAAAAATGACATTAATCACCACAACTACCCCGACTGCCTGCATGTGCTGATGTTTTACAGCTAAGGCTGTTAGAAATGCAGTAACTCACTGACCCTCCTTTTTTATTATTTGTTTGTTAAGCAATGTGTGCAGCTTCCTGCAACTAGAAATTTACAGTTAGCAAAAGCTGCTGCTGATCTGCATCTTCCAAAGGCACTTCACAGAGACACAGCTAGCTCTCAAATGCATCTGTATGTGTTTGGATATAAGCATGCACACAAGGCTCCCCACATCCTATGGGGAAATGAGATTTTAACCTCGAAGTAAATTGCAGAAGAAAAAGGGGATTGTCATAGGGCAGGAGTATCCTGTCATGCAGGTGGTCAGCAGGAACCAGCCCAGAATCTACTGGATTCACAATTGAGCAGAGTGAAAGCAGAGATGGAGGAGATAGGCAGAGGAGGCTGCAGCAGGAAGGAAGCTGTGGCCTGGAAGCTCCTTGGCCCCTGCCAGGCTATTTCTCATGCTTTGGGTTGGTTTGTTGGCTCAGAGGAAAGGCTAAAGGGTTAAGCTGATTGCCCCAGAGATGCCGCTCGTGAAGGGCAAACAATGACAGAGAAAAAGTGCTGTTCTTTCAGCTGACTCAGCTCCAGAGGTCCCTGCCCTGGCTGCTACCTGCTGGCCCAGCTCAGCACTGCCAGCCCAGACGAATCACATGCAGTTGTGCTGGGAGAGGAGAAAAAAAAAGAGACTGCTCAGCTCAGATTTCACTAGTTTGCTTTTTTCCTTATCAGAGGCAAAGTCTTAAAGGCCTAGAAGGTTTCAGCAGCACCCTACCAGCTGTGATTAACCCTACTGCTGCCACCTCCTGTGTACAGGTCAGTGACTTGCTTGGCTTGGCTTAGCAGCTCTCAGTCCTAAATTACTTCCTGCAAGGATCCTTGACATCAGTGTCACTGACGTATCAAATGTTGCACTCTTGCTTGGCTGCTTTGGCATGGGTGCTCCAAAGACTGAAGCACTGGGGCGATAGGGATTGCAGATGAGTGACAGCCACTTGCAAAAGGTGCTCATGCTACCTGTAACGGATTGCTGCCTTGCATTCCTGAAGGACTTTTAGCTGTCAAACAGTAATTTGGGAGGTTTAAGCTTACACGATATTATAAGCAGCCTGGGGGAATGCATCATGTTCTGGCTCTTCATATAGCACCTACCACAGTCAATTGTATGGCAAGGCTTTCTGTGCTTATGCAAAAAAAAAAAAAAAATAAAAAAATCAAGTAATAAGACCATTAGAACATACAATATTATAAAAAATTAAACTAATCTGCCTGCCTGTTCTGGTTCTGCTGGAGGAGAATGCTATCCCTGTCAGGCAGAAAAAGCAGCCTCAATCTTTAAGGGCAGCAGCTCTCATTGCAAACACTCCTGGGAACTTAGCAGCTAGCCAGCCAGCCTGCAGCTCCTAGTGCAGAGGTAAGCACCCACATGTCTGAGCTCTCGCTTCTGCATGTAGCTGTGGACAAGCCTTCTGCCACCCCCGTGCATCTGCATACCACGTGCTTTGCACTGTAGGCATATTAGCAAAGTGTGAATTACAGCCACCTGAGGATTGACAGTGTGTGTAGCACTGCAAGGTCGTTGCCAAAGTACAAAGATCAAGTGCTTGAAACGAACTCATTTTATGCTGAGCCAGGGTGTATGAAAAAGCCAGCTCCTGTCCTGCAATTCAGCTTAAAATCAAATACATTGTATAGGCACGTGCAAGAGGATCTTACCTTGGAAGTCTCTCTTGAATTCTGGTAGGGAAGAATCATTCTGGTTTTGGATTCAAGCCATTCCTTGGGTGAGCGTTTGCACGGCTATAGCCCTGCTGTGATGGGCAGTGGTGCTGTGTAGAAAAGGAAGTCTGCCTCCAGGAAGCTGTGAGAGCAAATAGCAGTTTACATGGCTGCTACCTGCCTACATTCACTGACAACGACTCTTTCATACTGCAGCCTTATCCTACACAGATATTTCAGTAGCAGTAGATACCCATCTCTATTACACAGTTGTTGAACTGATGAGGTCCCGAGCTGAGGAAGCTGTGGCACAAGCTTTTGCTACAAGTTCCCCAGGCCCATCTGCCTGTGCCCCATGGAGGCTCCCAAAGGCTCATACGCCACAGGGATCCTAATGCTGCAGATGGGCTGCAGGGCTCTGGCTCACAACAGGGATGGATGAGCACTTACTTGAAAGCCACTGCCAAGTTTATGAGATTCACCAGGCCAAGGGACTCACTTGGCTCCTCCTGGGCACAAAGGTGCAGCTTGACACCATCATAAGAATGAGATGCTTCTATCTGGCTATGCAGAATTGCTGAAAATGAGAGTAGAGAGAAAAATGAGGCAGAAAACCAAAGGATGGGCTTTGCAGCATGCACGTCTGCATCTATTTGGTGGCATGGCTCTGTACAATCAGTGTTTCCTAGGAGATTCTGCCAGAGATGAGTGCTCTTGTCCTAAAAAGAGATGGAAAAAAAAAAACAAACACACAAAATGCAGTATCAAATACAGGTTTTTTTTTTTCTTCGTGTGGCCTCTTTGGGTCCTTCTGAAGCTAAAATGTGTTTCTTATTCCCTTATTGTGATAGTCCTCTGTTTTATCATATTTTCCTGTGTCACACAGTCTGAATCTTGGTACTAGTGCAAATCAGCAGAAACACAACTAAGTGTGTTATGCTGATGGCTTCAAAGTTGGGGCTAAAGTCTAGAGATAAGGTCATATGGTGCACTCACCTTCCAGGACAAGGGCATTTTCATTTATGTGTTCAAAATTTATGTGATTTTCAAAAGCTCCCTGCACTCTCAGAAATTGAATCTAGCTGCTGGCCACTTCTGAGAATGGTTGGTGGGAGGTGATCTCTCCCATGTCATCTATGTCAAAGAATTATTGGAAAATCTTCTCAGGGAATGTCTGAGTGATTTCAAGGAGGAAAAAAAAAAAAGACTTCAGACCTTTTTGGAACTTCATACAGTCCTTATCAGATTATAAATCATTCTGGGGGAAAAAAAACACAAACATATTTGGAATGGAAAAAAAATCTAAACGAAATCGAAATTAAAGGCAAAACAAATCCCTACAGACACCAAATCAGTCAGTGGATTAAAAGTCTTATAGGGAACCTTTTGCATCTCTGCTCTTTCCGCTAATGAAAAGAAAGGGGATGAGAGACACAAAGACACAAAATATATGCAACAATTTGAGCTGAATTCTTTGGTTTGTAAAAGATAGCAGAAGAAACCAAAAGCCACTGGATGTGTCTTGAAGGTGTTTGAAGTAATTATGAGTTCTCCTGGCTTTTGGGTAGAAAAATTAACAATCCCTTCTTTTTAACAGACAGAATCACAGCTGTGTCTGAACTCCACAGGAAAACTAAAGAGATTAAGAACAACAACAATTTACTTCGCATGGAAGCTTGTCTGAAATAGTGACACATTGAGGAGTTTATCCTGGTTAGCTAAAGCCATGAATGTGAAAGTCCCCTGTTAAATTATCTGTGTGATAAAGAATTACTTAACAGTTACGGTAAAAGCAGTAGTAAAGCATTGCAGTTACTATTGCTAGCATAGGCTAACAGCTTGTTTGCAAACCTCATTTGCCAGTTTCCTAAAATTTTGGTCACGTGGACATTCATCCAGGGCCAAAGATTCTGTTATGCCATGTGCTGTGTCTTCCTGTAGCAGAGACACCCAACTGTGCTGAAAACAATTTCTGAGAGATAAAGCTTTAGTGTTACCTGCTTCCCTTCTTGTCTCTTTAAGAAATATAGATGACAGAAGCAGCTCTAGCCTGTATTCATCTCTACCAAAGGCACAGGTGTCTTTCAGATCTTCAGTGAAACAGCCTCAGATACATTTGCAGGCTGGTTAACCTGTGCTACAGAAATAGGAGGGAAGCCCCTTGAGAGCTGCACAACAGTAACCAGCTATTTTCCTGCTCACACAGGTAAAATGAACATTCAGGAGTATTTCTCAAGAATTTCTTTTGATGGCTCCCATAAGGATGCAGACTTGCAAACCTTAACAGCCATCTTCCAGCATCACATCCAGGCGATTCCTTTTGAAAACCTCAGCATGCATTGCGGAGAGACCATTGACCTGGATTTGCAATCTACTTACAATAAAATAGTGAAAAAGAAACGTGGTGGATGGTGCATGGAAACAAACTATCTTTTATTTTGGGCTTTGAAAGAAATGGGGTATGACGTCTGTGTGCTCGGAGGAAATAGTTATGACCCAGCAAAGAAGGCATACATTGATCAAATAAATCACATCCTACTGAAGGTTGTGATCAAGGGAAGTTCCTACATAGTAGATGCTGGTTTTGGTGGTGGTCCCTACCAAACATGGTTGCCAATGTTGCTGATTTCTGGGAAGGATCAGCCCCAGATTCCTGGCATCTTCCGCTTCACAGAAGACAGTGGCATCTGGTACTTGGAGAAAGTCAAGAGGAAACATTATGTTCCAGACGGAAGTGCTCCTTTCTCTGATACTCCAGAAATGGGCAATATCAGAAAACTATATTCATTCACTCTTGAGCCAAAACATATAGATGACTTCCAGGAGCTAAACACATACCTACAAGTGTGTCCGGATACCATACTTCAGAAGAAGTCCATCTGCAGCCTCCAGACCACTGAAGGGTTTTATGCCCTAGTTGGATGGACCTTCTCTGAGATGAAGTACAAGTACAAGGAGGACACAGACCTGCTGCAGACCACAACCCTGACAGATGAAGAGATTGCAGAGACACTGAAAGAAAAATTCAACATAGTGCTAGAGAACAAATTGATACCAGTTAATGTTCGTGGCTTGCCACCTAATCTGGTAGATTCCATATAATTCACAACACAGCTAAATGAGTCTTTAAACGTCCAGTATTGAAACTTCTAAAACTAACATTAAAAGCACTAATGAATCCTAAAAATTCAGCTAATTAGATAAACAGAAAGCTTGGTAAATTCAAGTATATTGTTAGTTAACTGCCCATACTCATTTCATATTTTTTCTTACGCTTCTCCTTCAGAAACTAAAATATCTTACTTCCTTTAATCTTCTCATGTGGAAACTGTATTTTGTCTCCCTTAAATTTTGTTCCAACTCTCTGTATCTCATTTGCTGCTGCTGCTGTAGCAGCAAAAAAAAAAAAAAAAATATCTGAAGTATAAAACGAGACCAAAATTATCTAGAAGAAAAAGCTGTATTACCATTTTACACAGAAGATCTGTAATGCTGTAATGTTTTTTGGTATTATTTCCAATCTTCTTCTCAACACATTTTTTGCAAATTATTCAGTTCTTTTAATGGTCTGAAACAGAGACTTGAGCTGGATTTGGCCATAAAAATTTCATAAGGAAAAAAGGAAAGAAAGGTTAAAACTTCCTCAAAACAACCCACTATTAGGTACTGATGAGTTGCTGATGAAGTGAGTTGAGAGACTCATGTCCTATTCCCTTACCAGATATTGGCTTGAAATGAGCTATTCATGTAAGGGAACTTAAAAAACAAACAGAAAACCCCTCCAAACTCTTCAATTCTGTGCGTTCAATTTTAGCTCCTTTCAGCACGATTTTTCTGAAATTGAAATAAGATCAATAGGAGCTGAGACTCTTCAACAGTTCTTGAGAAAAATCAGACTTCTGGTATCTGAAATTGAAACAATCAATATTAGACCAACCTCTGAAAAATATAATATAAACAGTCGGGGCCTCGCTTTCCTCTGACATCAAACAGGCACAACAATAAGCTGTGCTGCTGTTTATTATCAACGGCATTCTGCACAAAAGTGACTATAAAGACAAGATCCTGGAAAAGTGAAGAACTCTGGGAAGTTAAGACATGCCAGCAGTGTGTTTTCACAGCATGTTGGATGCCTTTTACCTTTCTGATGCTGAGTTTCATGGCAGGTGCTGAACACGATGAGCAATGAATGAGGGTGGCATAAGAACACCAGTCCTCAGCCACACCGACTGATGGGGCAGTGTGTGCCTAAAGCTCAGGTACAGCTCCCAGATACAGCCTGACATGGTTTTTGTCTTCCCAAAAAGGATCACCATCTTCCCCATCCATCAAATGAAGGAGACAGGCTGCACAAGGAGAGAATCACAAACAGCTATGTAACATCATGAAGGTACAGACAGACAATTCTGGGAGAGCATTACTTTGTTCTCATGCAACACTGCCAATAAATGTTTGTCATGGTATTTGTTACAGCTCCCAAGTAACTACTGCTGCAGTGGAAGCTCTGAAGGGATCAAAAAGGTTCTTTGTGTGCCAAGATGGATCATTTCGTACATCCGTGGAGCATGGGAAAACACAGCCTGCAACACCTTGGCAACTCCTTGCACCAGGAGGAAGCATAAGGCTAACCTCCACAAATTGCTCCCTTACCAAATAACAGCAATGCAATTATAAAAAAATTACAGAACCATTTGTGAGTATCTACCGAAATTACGTTACATGGAGAACAAGTTCAGACTGGCCTTAACCAGCGGAAAACATTAACATCTACTAATGGAGAAGAAACAAAGTTTAATTTGCTCATGGATCAGTGAAGTCCAAACATGTGCATTCATTTTTGGTGGACTCTGCCCTTTCTTGGCACTTAAGATGCAGGAATGAGGGACTGCAGAGCTTAGAGAAGTCAGCCCCCACAACTTGTATCCACTGCTGGCTCTCCAGGCTGCTGCCCCAGCAATAACCAACCCAGAAACTGCAAACATCAACAAAGGTTATTTTAAGAGGTAAGCTGATTTTCTCAAAACTAACAAACCAACCAAATAAATGGCTTCTTTGTGATGGTAAAAAGATATCGGGACCCACATAAGCACAATTCTCCTTAGCATAAATATTTTAAAAACGTAGAGCTAAAATAATGGCTGCTTATAGAGGGCAAAATGACAAAGTGATCTCAAATCTTCTGTCTTGCTGCTCTTCAGGAGGAGATTCACGTCTACAAGAGAAACTTCAGCCAGAGCAGTAGATACAAATTCAGAATGACAATCTTTTCTTAAAAATTAACTTTTTTAAATTTTTAATTACATTGAAGGATATTGCACATCCAAAGAGAGAAAGACCATTTAATAATCAGTAGATCCTGCTTTTTGAAAATAAAATTAAAGTCCTTAAAAAAAAGTTAAAGTGAAATTACAGGCTGTGTTTTGCCATCCTCAGAAAGCCTGTGTGCTGGTATGTTAGGATAAAAGTAGGCAGATATATATATGTTTTAACAGTGAAATTGCTGATAATGTGCATAATCCTAGCAAGGTATATTTGTGCTTGAATGCCTTCAATTTGCACATTTAGAAGTAGTCCTTGAAAGTTTTCTTGCTCACATTTGTAGGATTTCCTTTTTAAAATCTAGGTTTTTATCTCCTATGGTTAAGATCTAACACAGATCAACATAGTATTAGGGAACTGCAGAGGGAAATTACTAGTATTATAAACTCAAGAACCAACTTTATGCTGGTGTGATCTACTTAGCATTTAATCTGACTAGGTAGGATCAGATAGACTTGGATTCTGCAAGTCAAAAGAATAAAATACCAGAACTTTGTGTTCTACTGAACAAACATTACACTGGAATATCCTCCAGCAATACGCTTACATTATCACTGGAAGTTAAATTCCCTTCTGTAGAAAATAACATGCAGCTTTTGATGAGGCTCTCCATTCACTTTGGACAGCTGCTTCTATAACATCCATATGCCCATCATAAACCTGTCGCTGAAAATCACCTTGAGAAATTCTAGCATGCAGTAAACATTCAATGGTTCACTGCAGCATTTATCTGAATACAATAGACTTTCCAAGTCACTAATATTAAGTGTCTAAACCTCAGCTTACTGCATTCACAAAAGATTTCCAACTAGCTTTGCAGGCTGTCAAGAAGCTAAATATTTGCACTAACTCTAGACTGCTGAAATGCTTAGGATTTTCTTTGTAAAGGTTCAAGCCTTCAAAACCTTTTATCTCTAGCTCAATGTCCAAGCAGACAATCTACAGTATTTTTTACAAACAGTGTCTCACCAGACATCTACAGGTCCCAGCCCACAATGATGGCCAGCAGATTACAATGGACCGTTGTGAAAGCCAGATCGGTGCACATGACTTTTCATGGATTAGAAGACAGAAGTTACATTGTATAGCTCCTCATCCAGCAGACTAGGTCATGAAGAGTCCTGTGAAGCCAGGTCAGGAGATGGGATCAGCTAGAGATAGGACAGACAAGGTATATGCTGAGCATAATGCTGTTATGCCTCCTTTGGCAAAATAAATCAAGTTTTGGGAAAGGCCATGTCTAGAGAGCTTTAAGCCACTCACTGCCCACTTTCAAAGCACCCTGTGGGGCACAGCAAGGACCAGAGATACGCTCTTTGTATTTTAGGTCAGTCGCTTCCATTCAGGTTCATTATTCCTACACCAAAACGAGTTTGTGCAACACTCGGAGCAGACAAGAGACTCAGTGGTCTGTGTCTCTTGAAAAGGTCAAGAGTTTTTTTTTCCAGATACAATTACCTGAATAAAATTTGACACTTTACAAAATGTGCAGGGAGTATCATTTTCACTCTTTGTAAGTGGTGAAAAGAGACACCTAGAGAAGGAGCCATTCGTTTTTTGATCACAGAGTAGTGGCGGGCTCATGAAAAGAACATGTGAATCCTGGCTCAAATTATTTGCCCTCCAACTGTCAGACAACACTGCTTCCCCCACTGACACTCATTTCATTCAGCAGTTAGACTATTTTTCATGAAACATACTGAACACTCCCCAGTGTGATCTTCCATTTCTTCTTAACCCTGCCCTTACAATGCAAGGACATCAAATCCCCATTTTGCAGGCATTGAGTATCAAGCTGCCATTCCATCAGTTGTTTGCCATAAGGATGTCTCCAGGACAAAAAATAAACCCCCGCATGCACTGCTCTTCTTAACCCTGGGAACTGTTTGATGTGAATACTTGTTACCTTTAAAAACTGCTCTGATGAGGTTCAGTAGATTAATGCATCTTTGCAGGCAGCAGCCTGGGCAGTTCTTCACAGCATCATAAATCATTGATGTAAAGAAACAAAACTAAAACACATTTCCTTCCTTCACAGGAGACATGAATCTTGAAGAGTATTTTGCAAGAACTGGGTATAAAGGTTCCCTTGAAAATCAAGACTTGGAAACCTTAACTGATATATTCCAGCACCACATCCGCGCTGTTCCATTTGAAAACCTCAGCATCCATTGTGGGGAGAAAATTACTTTGGAGCTGGAGCACGTTTATAACAAAATTGTGCACAAGAAGCGTGGTGGTTGGTGCATGGAAAATAACCAGCTGTTGGGTTGGGTCCTGAAATGCCTGGGGTATAACGCCAGCTTCTTGGGAGCCTACGTGTTCAACCCACATGAAAACGCGTATGCCACCATCATGACCCACCTCCTGGTGAAGGTAGTTATTGAGGGCAAAGCCTACATTGTTGACGCAGGCTTTGGTGTATCCTACCAAATGTGGCAACCAATGGAGCTTGTATCAGGGAAAGACCAGCCCCAGGCTCCTGGTATCTTCCGTTTCACAGAAAAGAATGCCATCTGGTACCTCGAGAAAATGAGACGGAAACAACATATCCCCAATCAGAATTTCTCTGATTCTGATCTTCTAGAGAAAAAAGACTGTCGGAAAGTGTATATGTTCAGTCTGGAACCACGGACAGTGGAAGATTTCTGCTTTCAGTGCACGTACCTTCAGACGTCTCCAGAGTCCCTCTTCACAAAGAAGTCCATCTGCACCCTTCAGACCACCGACGGCTTCCGAGCGCTCATTGGGTGGACGCTCACTGAGACCAAATACAATTACAAGGAAAACATGGATCTGGTAGAATTTATAACCCTTAAAGATGAAGAGGTGGAGAAGACACTGAAAGATAAATTCAACATCACCCTAGAGAGAAAGCTTGTCCCAATTAACATCAAAGGATTTTATACAATCTAGATGACTGGAAAAACCCACGGTAATGCTGCACGCGTACAGCGCCTTCCATGTCTGTGCAATCACTACTGCAAGATTATGGGATTCCCTTGCAGGCGACTGAAGGAAAAATACATTAATACCAGATTAAAGTGAATTTCACTCTGGAGAAAGGAGAAAAACAGGGATTTAAGACTCATCTGTCAGGTAGATAGAATTATTTTCTGTGAGATGACTGCGGTTCAGTTTTTTGGCACGAATGTAGAGACTGATTTGAATCTGGTTATAAACTTGGGTAAGAAATATCTCAGAGTAATTTTGGAGTGCCTATAGCACATAAATTGGAGTAAGGATTATTAATTGTGATATGCTGCCAACACATTTTCTACGGCCATTATAGGAAAAAAGTCATCTGCGAGCTTTTAGACAATGAAGTATGCATTTAAAACTTCATTTTTCACCAGATCTAACCACTCACTGCTCATCTCATTACCTTTAATATAGGTTGAACAATATTGTCATCTTTGAAAGGAACATTAGGAGGTGTAATTCCTTCACCATCATCCTTAGATGAAAACACAGTACAAAATGAAAATTATCATCATGTGCATCCCTTCTGTCATTACTGCAGCAAACTGCCCAAGGTAATTTTTGGTACGTAGGTATTTTTCCTTTGATGCAAATTGTATATACTGCAGCATTATTGTGCCTGATGGGTCCTAAGGAGATACCTACAAGCTTTGCTTCTGATAAATAATCATCCTGTAACAGGTTGAGTGGTGCTTAAATGTCTCAACTAGCTTAGATGTACTTCTACCTCAAATGGGGTAGAAATTTCATATTTTCAGTATTGCAAATTTGTATAACAGCAGTAGAACAATGAAGCTGACCCCACTACAGCCTTAAATCCACCCTGCTTTTTGTGTATAGCAAATATGGGAATCCGCATGCTATCCTGAATGACAACTGCTTAGCATAAGATCTCTAGTGTCACAAGTTAGTTTCATCATCTGTATTCAGTTGAAGAAAAACAAATAAATAAATAAAAAAACCCACCATGGAGCCAACCAAATATGAAGAAACTCCTTTAAAGTATTTAACAATTGCATTTCCCCTTTAAAAATTAAAAAAAAAAAAGTTTCCCCCCCATCATGCTTTTCTGCAAAAAGCCTGACCAAGAAAACCACTGAAAAAGCAAAAATGCTCCCAAGTCCATGAGATCAGCAGCAATACTGGAAAATACCCTTTTCCTCCTTCACATGGTAATAAAGGAAAACAGAAACATGAAGAGTTGCTGTCTTGCATGCACCATTAACTAAGTAAATGAGGTCTGCACAGTCGTGCTGTCGATCTGCTGGTCAACCCTGCCCACCACAGACTTCTTGAACCAAACAGGCCAATACCAAAATTTGGCAGTGTGCTGGAGATGGTAAGTTGTGAGAGCTGCCTGTAAAGAACATGCAGGTTGAAGAGAAGGTCCCCTACCACGTCCTGTGCTGGGCTGGCTCCTCCCTGTCCATTGGCCATGGTGGCAGTTCTGCCTGCTCAGAGACAGAGAACTAAGGACCAAGCAGGAAGCAATTGGAGACAATGAAAGATCTTACTGAGGTCGGAACACTTTTTCTATGAACTAAAGACTTTGTTCTGTAATTTGCGTTCTTACTACTACATCATACTAAGGTCTCATTAAGGGTTTTCACCCCTTTCTAAGTGATTGATCACAAGCTGTTCCTCAAGACCCCAAGAAACATTCTGAGTTTCAGAACACTTACCACCTCCATTTTGGCTGACAGAAAATCCCATCTGCATTCAACCCAGCTCACCAAACCATATTCCTCTATGCAATGAACTACAGCTGTTCTCTGGTGCTGCTGCCTCTTGTCTTGAGGGCAACCATTTACAGGCTAGTTATTCTGCCTCTGTATTTCTCTAGAGATGTTCCTGCTATTGCTCCCAGGTAATTGCTCAGGTTGTGATGTGCAAGGCATCCTCAAGCCGAGCACTATAGACTCATACTTTAACCATGTCTGTAAAGATGAGATTCAACACAGGTACTCCTTCCAAGTATTACTTTCTTAAGATTTATGTGGTGGGCAATGACTTAAGCTTCAGCCCTTTCTCTGACTTCACCTGTTGATAACAACTTTCTGAGATGTGTTTTTCCTCTCCACGTGACAAGTATAACCAGGTCCTCATCATGCAGCATCAAATCACATAAAGAAAAGTCAACGCTTACAGGAACCGTTCCACACTTTAACTAAAGCTCCCGATAAGCTGATGAAAAGCCTGAAGTTATTCAGGTGTGAATGTCAGACCCAAAATGTCTCAAAGGTTTGGGATGAGAATGGTGTAAAAACAAATAAAACCAAACAAACCCAGAGGCCTCCTGCCGCAGTTTCACTAGCAAGGCATTATTACAGAAGACAGACACTCTCCTAGACCAAAAAGAAAAATACAAACAAGTAATTAAAGCATCAGCTCTCAGAGAAGCTTGCATTCACATGCAGTAGTGAAACACAGAATCACACAGCTGCAAGGCACTTTGACATCCTTTGCCATCACTATACCTTATTAACAATCTCTCTTTAAGAAAGGTTTAATGAGAGCCTAAGCTATTGTGCAGTTTTAGTTGCAGATTGTTGTTCAAATGAAGCAGAACAAACCCATAGAACCTCCCCCCTCCTCCCACCCCCACTTTTACAATTCCAAGTAAAATTTACAAGTACAGCATTCCAATTAACAGAAAGATGAGACAATTTCTTTTTAAGTCTGAATTCTGGAGCAGCTCCCAGAATCCCAGCCCAGCTGCCCATTACACACACACAATGCCCAATGGCAACGACAGCCATCCACAAGTGTGTAACTGTATAATGGAGAATCTTATTAGAAAACAAGACACACAGAGGAAGAAACGCTGTTCAAACTTCATGGCACCACTGCCCATCCTCCTCCCTCTCCAAAGAGTCAAAGTTTAAAAAGCTCATGCATTACTAAAGGGAAGATTCAGGATGTCTCACTGCAGTTGCACTCTGCTCCAGTAGTTTTTAAGATCCAATTCTAAGCAGAATAAAAGTAGCAGAAGAAGAAGCATGAGCAATAAAGACAAAGTTGTTCAATTCTCACATTTCCAACACTGTCAAAAAGAGGGACAAAAATTCCACCTGTCAAGAAGCATGTTTAAACTTAACACAGTGAGCTGTCAGCAGGCATGAACTACAACACACTTTGTTCACCCTAATAGGTACCTTAGTACAACAGGCACAAACACTTCTCATGTCTGGTAACTCTGAATTTTGCTTTTTATTTTTTTTATTTGAACAAAAATACTACTTACCCCAACTTCTTTCAGATCTCAAAGATCTCTACTTTTCATTTGGAAAACATGACCACGTGGGTTTTAAATTCTACAGCTTAGAAAGATGTTTATGAAAATGGATCTGCGTTTGAGACCGTTTCAGAGCCAAGAAAGCTTGAATTAATGTAGGTTTGCAGTATGAATATTTCACTGCTACACTTACAGCTCTGTCAAGAATAATTCAAACAGAAATTTCATACAGCACAATGTTTCTACCTTGGCTACAAAACTAGAGGTCTGATTTAAAAAAAAACCACACACATTTATATTTATAAAGTTGGAAATACAGATGGGTATTTCTGAGGATCCTATCATAATTCTAAATGCCTGCTGGTAACTTTGGACACACAGGCACCTTTAGAAAGGAAGACTGGGAAGATTTTGAATTCTGCCTCGTTTGTAGTAACATACCATGAATCTTAACATTGCACTTTACAAACTCCTCATGGATAGGCTCTGATTATGCTACAACCAAGTAGTTGGTCATACTACAGCATTTCAGTAGCTCACCTACCCACCAGCTAAACATGAACAAAGCACCGAGATCTGAAGATAATAAACCAAGACCAGACACACTACAGTCCTCACAGTTGGTGTTAGGTGTTTTCAGGAGACAAATGAACCATCCTTCCTTCCTCTTAAACTCCAAAACCATGGATTTACTTGAAGCTGATGGGAGTTCACTCTACACAAACACACCTTGCCACTCAAACTCCCAGCCATTCACCAGGACACGACATGAAGTTAAGGACCCGTGTATGGCAGAATACACTTCAGCTGCACAAAATTACCCTTCATCGGACTGAACAGAATTGTGCAGTGCAACAGAACACACTGCATACAGACTCGACCAAGCAAGACTTCACAAAATGTTTACCTGAGCCACAGGTAGTTACCAGAATTACCCCAGAACTCCTCTACACAATGTCACTGAACACTCCACTTTCCCTCAGGGAAGGGCAGTTGTGGGAACATGGCTGCTGGTGGTTCAAAGAAGACACCTCCCTCAACTATCCAGCACAGCCATGTAGAAATTCTCATAAAGAAACGTATTCTCATAGAGGGGAATCAATTTCCTACTAATAAGCAAGAAAGAATAATGGGATACATTCTGAGTTTCTCTTGTGATGACCAACAATAAATCATTTCTTAGCTCAGGTCATATCTTCCGTGGGAAGAAAAATGTCTTGCCATCATTAACTTCTTTTCAGCCAGTGATAATATATGATCAAATTTTAAGTAATTCAACCAGTTGCATTTAATTAGCTCTGAAAAACTATCTCAGATCATGAATCACAGACTTTCCACCTGTACGAAGCTTCCTTACTAGGTCAGAAGTGTATTTCTCTTTCCATGTGTGATCCATCTTGAATATCTAACAAGGTGCTCCTGATATACAGATTATAGTTCATATATCACACATGCAAATACAGACATAAGGCTCTTTCTTCATATAATTGAGTTGTCGAAAGTGTCGTTTCACTGAGTAGTTTAAAAAATGGGAAAAAAAGAACCCTCAGGTCCTGGATGGAATGGTCACCACTTGCAACAATTCAACAAATTTCTTTCTCCAGAGAGTTATCATCAAGGATGAGTAATTTAGACACCTCGATCAGGAAAGTAACAGACAAAAACTACTACTTTTTGAAAGCCAGAATGCAGAGAACTGCTATGATTTCAGACAAAACCACACTGACCTTTCTGTTTTCCAAAGCACTGACAAAAGGCTGTGATGTTTGGGTCCTAGCACTGCTTCAGATGCCTTTGTTACGTGCTGAACAGAGAAAAGCTCAGTCAGCTGATATCTGGGGACATCCACAACCAGCACAAAACAGGATCGTTTCTTCTATCTGACTGTATTAAGCATAATTGGTTTTTAACATTAAATTAGTTAAACCACAATCATTAACCACAAAAAAAAAAAAATAATCAGTTTTTATTAGCTCTCCAAACATGTTTCTGAAGCCGTTATTGTGCTTCTATGTTAAGATCAAGATAATTATAACTTTGGAATTTTTGGGTTGGAAAAAAAAGACAAGATTAGCAAACTTCTTTTGGAAGACAGAAATTAAAGGCTCACAATCTGCTCAAGTGTCAAACTGGAAACATTGCCCAATATTTGCCTTGCTCTAGGAAAAGAAAAGCTTTGCTATAAGCTCCTATTTTTAAATATGCTTTATAAAAAAATAAAATTAGAAAAATGGATTTTGTTTCTGTTCTTTTCCCAGCTTATCTGTCAAGCAGTTAAAAAAAAATGTTTCCACTGTTTTTTTTTTTGTTTGTTTTGTTTTTTTGAATTGAAGAGAGCAAAGGTTTTCATTTTCATAATAAAAATAGCAGCAAAAGCTGAACTGTCTCACTGGATTGGATTGAGCAAAGCTCATCTTTACTGCAAATACTTATTTTAGATGTTATCGTAAAATATAAATACTGTTGCTATTGATTGCACGTTGACACTCATCCTAGTTATGCACAACGTTAAAAACAGCTGATGGGTTTAATATCCCACATGTTAAAAGCTGCTTAGAGAGGAAAGGATGTATGACATCCATTACATACACATCCACTTCAGAAAAGGCTTGTTACGTGGACAGCAGGCATTTCAACAAGGATGGACTCAGATTTACAATTCTGTCTTTCACATAAAATAGCAAAAACTCCAAACAATCTTCAGTTCTCGGTGCCATTTTGGCTATATTTGGTAGACAACATTTCTATTAGCTCCAGTTGTGCAGCTGACATTAATCCTGAGGTTTTAAGAACGTTTTCCTAGCTTTCTTAGGTCTTGTATTACTGTTCTCTTCCTCATCTTCATCATGGAGAACATGCTGGTCTCTTTTTTTCAAGAATTTCTTCCCTATTGTTCCCACTAGTGTTTCATATCTGTAAAGATAATGAAAAAGTGACAGTTCTTACTATAATCAGAGAGAAGTTCAATGCAGGAAATCATAAATGTAATCAACAATTAAACTATTGTAAGAAGCCCATCACTGGAAGCTTAAGCAGCACAAGTGCTACATGATCACAGATTAAATTATTATTCATTTTGATAGTTTAAGACTTTTAGCAATCTGGAGCTAAGAGGGAATTAGCATAGAATACATGGATGTCAAAAGGTGGAAAACAACTATGAGATTTTTTAACCCTGAAAGTCATGGAGCTTCCACTGAACAAACACCAGAATTCCTGGATAATCAGTTCTGTGAAGTATCAAATGCTGTTTGTTTCGGTTTTTACTTTTTACGTTTCTCCTCCCACAGAAAATGCCATAACATAGGCCATATTTTACGACATAATCAGTATTGATTAGGAATAATGTACCTTCTGGCCATTTCTTCATCAGACACATCAGCCTCCATTTTATCATCCTCTTCAATTTCTTCTTTCTTGCTCTTAGAGTTCATTTGGACCATTAATTTCTGAAAATGAAGTAAGAAATAGCTTAAACATGTAACCCTGACAAAACGTCAGCTATGCTGAAATAATGTCACTGCCAGGATAAAAGCACAGAAGGCAGGAAGCAGTTTCAATACTGCTTTCCTACATTTGCAGTACCCTGTTTAGGCTGTACCACAGGGCTGCAAGAAAAGGCAACATTTCTCCTTGTTGCTAAGCTAAGTTTGATTTGCTTTTGAGAAAAGAGGCAACAGAGAGACAGTTTTTTTTCAGTGAGCTGCACTATTCAAGCATTCTCAACAACATGGCAGGCAGCTTCAGAAGACCAGAGATTTAGTTTCTAATTTTTTCATTGTGATGCTAGTCTTTGAAATGGTTTTGTTACAGTGGAAAAATATCTGCAAAGATCTACAATAAACTACTAGTATAAACCATGAAGCAATGATAGGCCTAATCACAGTGAAAGCAAGTTCAAAATAACTCTAGGAATGCCCCATTAAATAACCTTGCATAGCCTTCTGCATGCCTCTGGCTTTGTACTTTCATCTTCTTGTTTCAGTTCAGCAGTAACACTTTTATTACTACTTCAGTATGAAATAGTTGTATGAGCATGAATCATGCTGGAAAGAAATGAAAGATCCTCTTGCCCAGAACTTTTAACTCTGGAACCTCAAGCTCTTACTTATACAAGTAAGTGCTGAATAAACAGGGCTGAATGTTTGTAAGATTGGGCTCTGAATAAAAAAGGAGGAAGAAGAGCGAGCTATCTTTCTGGTGAGCAGCACGTGGAAAAGTCTCCTGAACTCAAGGAAGGAAAATCTGCAGGAGTCACATACTTATTAACCACCAACACCAGGAGGTAAGAGGTTTCTGTTTCTTAGATGTTGCACTGATTGGCATTTTGGCTGAAATCACAGCTTTCCTATATAAGGAAGTGCTGCAAAGGCCAAACAGCATGGAGCGTGAACACTGAAGTCCTCATTCCTGAGGGCTTCAATCCTCAAAAGACAATTAAATATTACCTCAATTTCCGGATTGAATCCTTTGAAGGACATTCTACCATAAAGTAGATCCTCACATGGCATAAAGCTCCTCTCTTCTATTATATAGCTCCTGCATGAAAGCCCAAACACAGCAGTTGTCAAACAGCGTGCTTTAATACAATCAAATTAAACAAACGCAAAAAGCATTTGCTGTCTTCCCCCACACAAATAAACAAAACTGCAGTGTATTTTATACCATCAACTACTTTCTGAAGATTAATTGCTCTGATAAATCTTTCAATACAAAGAGCTTGGAGTGCAAAGGAATACTGCTTGCCAGTAAAGCTGTGCCAGTTCCACAAGAAAATTAACTCTCCTGACAGAAAGCACTCTTTGCTGGTACGATTCCACCTACATTAATGCTTTTGCCAGAATAAAAATACCACATAAATATCACTCTCCAGGTGGCATTACTATACCAGCAAAAGCTTCTAATGAATTTTTCATTGTGATGTTAGACCTGGTATTATTTCAGCCTGTCAGGATATAAATGTGTAATTTTCTGTTCAGCAGAGAAAGATTTTCCCATTCCCCCTCCTTTTTTTTCCTCTTCTAATGACCCCGGAAAGAAAAGAAACACGATCCCAAACCATTCTGTCATACATGGCAACAGCCATGGAAAATAGCTTATAGGTGACCTATTCTATTGCAGTTAATTCACTGGATCACAGCTTTTTATAAATTATATGTTTTCCTTTAGAAGAATTCTGTTCTCTTTTTAAAGGACGAAAGTATTTAAAAAGTAGTTCCTTTGCTATTTAAAGCATCTTTCGACATAGCAGGAAGGGACATTTGCTTCCCTATTAACTAAGCCCTCCTTTATTTTTGCTTCATCCATTCTCCCTCCTTTTTCAAAAGCAGGATTTGAAGTGGTCTGTACTCAAGAAGACAGAACTTGCCCTGAATGGACCCAACCACGTGACTGGATTTCAGGTTACCCATACAAAGTTTCAAATTCGTTTTTTTTTGAATGAAAGAAAAAAAAGCAGCAATGAATGAATTTGTTCCTGCTTGAAAGAAACTAATTACATGCATCTAGAAGAAAGTGGGGGTGAGAGAAAACAAAGCATGAAGAAACGAAAGTAGGTCAAACGCTGGATTATTTAACCTTGAGAACATTTCTGAAAAAAAAAAAAACCAAAAAAAGCTGTACTCCTGGTCTGCTACTGGTTTTTTTTGCTTCTTTCAATTGGTTAGTAATAGTATTTCCTGTATAAGAAAAACGATTATATTCTGTTTGCACTATAAAACAATCCAATGGTGATAGGAAGTACAAAAGTAGAAGCTTACTCTTTCTCCTTTAGGTCTGGTAAATCAAGATACCAGTGTTCGTCACTAATTATCTTCTTTTCCTCTTCATCGAGTTGCTTTTTAGTTTGTGAGTCCAAACCCCTTTGCATGAACTAAAAAGAGAGATACAACTTCAGGCTTTTTGAGTATGTTCTGGCAGGCAATAATTACATGACAACAATTACTCATTACATACTTTTTAACAGTTGATATAAGCAGTACATGCTTTGTGTGATCTTCTCTGAGCTTGGTTGGCGTTTGGGAAAACAGAGCAGAAGTGAACAACTGTGGATCACAACCATCTACTGGAAGTCAACAGTCAGCCACATCCACACTTGGATACAAAGACACCCCTAAGAGCTGGGATCTTCCTTTGGGGCTACAGAAAGCACCTCAAAAACTGCATATGGCAGCAGGGCACATTCACACAGATACAATCTGCAGCAACAGGCTACCAGTACTGTTTATACACACTGATGCACAAAAATTGCTTGGTGGCCACCAAGAGGAACCTGTCTGTGCAACAGCACAGAAGAATCTTATCTCAATGAATCTTATCTCTCTCATATAAGCAGCATCATTTCCATGTTTAGCTAAGTTTGCAGGCTGACAGATAACACCACTGGGGCTCGTCTGTCTCTTGAACATTAGCAGAGACTTGGACATAATTTTATTCAGTTAGCGTGGACTTGGTTTGGGGATAAAACCCAAGAAGCCATCACAAAATACTTGTCTCCCACAAAAAACATGCATTACTGAGCTTATTTAGAGCACGCAGGTAATATGTGCATGCAATATACATCACATATAAACACCCACGCCTTCTCATCATTACAAAAAGTCCAGTCAAAACAAAACAAACCCCATCATGAAAACCAATATAGTGCTAACATCTCATTTTCCATTATATTTTTATTTGCATTCATTTGTGTAAGATCATTAATGAAAGAAAAATTGACTTTTGTTTTCGAGTCAACCCAAAATATGTCAAAGATTTCCAATTAAAATTACAGTATCTGCTTGAGGAAAATGAGGGAATCTATCATGTGGAAAACCATATCTCAAACCATATCATCATTCTCAAGGAGATTGTTTAGCCAGTCAGAAATCTCAACAGGAGAAATTTTGCTACAAGCACACAATTAAATAATCATTTCACATTACATTTTAAATATTACGTTCCTAACGATTACTTCAGGAATAAATAGATAAAAAAATCTGATTGTATTTATCTGTAAGCACATGTGGATGAATCAAAAATACACCAATGGGGGTAGGTGCAGAGTATGCATGTCAATAATCGTGGGGCTATCTGGATTAGCTGGGACGTGGATCAAGCAGTACAAGAACTAACTTACAGTCATATGACTCTATTATGCTAAAAGCAGGAGCCATCTTTTGACATCAAGAGGTGAGCACATCTCCGTGAAAAGATCTGACCACTGACCACACGCCACCTTTGAGTGCATATTGAATTGCAATGATCCATCTTATCCACACTTGCAGAGGCAACTGCTAAAAGATTATTAAAACATTTGTCAACAACAAGATCTGCAGAAGGGAAGCGCTGAGTATAAGATCTGTGTACAACCTTCTCAAAACCCACACACCTCTTTTAAGCTGGTTAACGCTGCCTGGTCTCTAAGCCTGCAAATGTCAAGGCACCGCATTCATAACTGGTTTTTCACTGCCTGAAGGAAATCTAAAAAACCCTCTAAAAATGGCAAAAAACAGCAGCATAAGTTTCACCTAAGAAGAGATTATTGCATAAAAATGAGAAAAAGATCAGCAGTGCTGCAACCCAGAGTCTTGCCCTCTCTTGCACTGCTGCCTAACTAAACTCAACATCCAATTGCTTTTGAGAACAATGTAGGAGGTGTTTTGTTCCTTCTGTGCATGAATTTTAGCCTTTCATTAGCAGCACCTACTTACTGAGGTAAATATTTCACCATCTTACTGTATCAGGGTCCACTCTACGTGGCAGGTTGAACCTGTCAGCTAAATATCTTTCAGCCAAGTGTCTAAAAATATGGCCCACATGAACAGGGGGTAAAAAAATGCACAATGTTAAGTGAAACACCACAAGCAAGAAGCCACAGAGGCCCATATAATCAAAAAATGGCCTGGGTTGAAAAGGACCACAATGATCACTCAACCTCCCTGCTATGTGCAGCGTTGCCAACACCAGACCAGGCTGCCCAGAGCTACATCCAGCCTGGCTGGATTATCAAAATATAACAGGTATCGTTTCAAAGAAAAGTTAATGGTAATCCAACTTTTAATAGATGCAGTCTCATCACAAGAGGATGCACTTTACTGAATTAGGTGTTGAATTACACAATGAGAACCAGAACCTGCAAATCCACCTGGCCTGAGACACAGAGCTGCAGGCATGGTGGGCTGGCCAAGGTTAACACCAGCAGCATATATGCGTCTATGGGAAAAGAGGGGGGGAAAAGTGGTCCAAGACACAGAAAGACAAGGGGCACAACGAACAGTCAATCCCTCTCCGGGGCAGCTCTCGTAGCAGCCCCTTGCTGGTGAAGTTGGTTGGAGCAGAGCAGTTCAGAAAGCAGCAGGGCTAAGCGAAAAGACAGAACTAAAGACACGCGTTTGTACGCATGTAAAAACACCGCGCACAGGACACAAACACAGCAGCCTTGCGCGGAGGTGCAAGAAGCGGAAATACCCCGACCCAGCGAGGGGCACTGAGATGGCGGCAGAGGCGCAGCCCCCACCGGGGAGGGCCGCTACAGCCCGGCATAGCGCGCTGCTGGCCCGCCCCATCCGCTCCCAGCGGCCCCGCAGCCAGGCCCGGCCCGGCCTCCGTTTACCTCCCGTTCCCGCAGACCAGCCCGCACGCCCCCCCCCCCCACCTCACCTTCATGCGCAGCAAATTCTTGGACAGCTTCGTTTTCACCTCCCCGGCCATGGCGGCCCCGGCGCTGCCCGTAGGCCGCGCTGGATCCCCGTGCTCGCGTAGCGCCGCGGCCGCGCACGTTGGGGGAGGAGAGGCGGGAGGAGGCGCTGGCGGCGCGGCTCCACCCTCCGCGTTCCGGGCCGGCTGCTGGCGGCAGGGCGCAGCCCGTAACCTGGGGCTGCGGAGGAAGAGGGCGGGGGAGGGGGGAAATGCATTGCTGGTGCGTGAAGTAGCGGCAGCCGGGCTGTATTGAGCCGGTATATAACCGGGGTGGGGGAGAGTGCGCTCATGAGCAGGAGTGAAAATCAAGATGAAGCGGTAAATTAGTGGAGGAAGCTTAGCTTCTTTATCAGTGCCTGTGCATGCTGTGGGCTTATGGCTTAATACATAATTTTCAGATGTTTATAATGGAAAAAGGAAGAGATTACAAAATCTTTTTCATATTGGCATTTGGAGTCTGCTTGATTTATTCAGCTATCGTTTTTTTAAAAACAAGCATTGACTTCTGCTTGAAAAAAAAAACAGAAACAGGGTGTAGTCAAATGTGGTTAAAGCTGGAGAGCAAATGGATTTCAGGATGCTGCAAAAATCTTTGCAGCTCTGTTGGTCCTGAATGATGGTTTTGGAGTTCACACTTGGCAATGCTGTCTCTAGGCTGCCAGGCTGGGCCCTGCTGTCCTGATGCGGAAATCCTGATGAGCTGCCAGCTGACACCCAGCCACCAGCAGGCACCACAATTTCTGTATATATCCTCATAAATCAGATTTCTGATGCCTGTTTTGACATTCAGCGCATAAACCAGGCAGTAAAGTAATACGAGTGAGAGTTCAGTGTTCAAAACTGTAATGAGCCAGTGTGCTCAGAAAGACAGTCTGGGAAGGAAAGTTCCCATATGTGCAAGATGTAGGTCAAAGTGAGCTTGAAGAACTTTTGAAGATTTATGCTCTAATAGAGTCCACAAAAATGTACAATGAAGGGCAAAGCATTACTGCAGTGGGAAAGAGGGAGGAGGAATAATCTGAATCCGGGCATCCTTACTACACAGTTAAGCTCAGAGGGTTAACATAACCACAAACACAAATGAGCCACATCCACTTCAAGGGCAATCCTTGAAGTAGTGGGGTAGAAATATTTAATTTCCACATAGGCAAAGCAGGTTCATCTCCAGGCTCCAAAAATGAGCTGAAGATGCTCTGAAGTTCAAGGCCCAAATGAGAAGGTCTCTGTGACTGCGGGATCTGTCCTGCTTCATTTGTCCCCACTGTGTTAGAGCTTCTGTTCATCATTAACAGTTTCCAACCCTTTCCATCAGAAAAAGCTGGGAAAAAGTTTGCGGTTTTCCAAACACAAACGTGCATCAAAGTCTGTTTGTACCTTAGCAAACAAACCAGTAAGGGAACGCCTTTAGTTTGTATGACAGCACAGTGCCTCCATTAACTCCCCACTTTGGCCTTATTTTCTGTTTTGCATGCACTCTAATGGTGCATTTGCTTTTTGTTGATCATTGCACGTTGAAGCCTTGCATTTAATTGCATGGCCTTCAATGTCATTCAGGGCATTTTCTGAGCAGTTTCAGCTAATTTATAGTCCAGAAACGTACTTCAAATGATTCTTTCTAAATACATTACTCTGCACCCATCAGCACGTCTCCAGCTACTATGCCTGGTTTGTGTGGTGCCCTTTGTGAAAGCTTTCCCCATTCCTTGCACATCACCCTCTCCTGCCTGCATGGCAACATTTCATCAGTCCAAGCAGCCCCTTTCTTCAGCAGCCACTGCATATATCAGCAGCGTGATACCTTTGATGTGATACCACCAACTCTTTAATCTTTGGGAGCTGAGCCTAATAATTTAAAACGGCATGCAGGAGTGCTGGAAGCTGGGAGTGAATGGTGTGAGGGGTTTTGAACTTGACTGTGGAATATTCTGGGTGCTCCCTGGGTTGGCATCCACAGCCTCGGACCTGTGGTGCCCCAATGACACCATGGGCTCACAGAGGTATGCTGCTGGTTGTCTCACGTGCCGGCACATCAGCCAACAACCCGCCTCAATGTGTGCAGGCAGGCAAGAAGAAGTATTTTCCTGTAAATGCAGTACAGCCCGCGTGATGTTTATTTAGAAAAGTGGAGGTTGTAAAACAGCCTGCCATGAGAATTTGATGTATTTCAGCAGTAAAAAAGCCTGAAGGAAATTTTTGGATTACATCCTCCCATAGCTAGAATTGCATGGGGAAGTTACAGATAACAATCAGCTGCCTCGTGAAGCAGATTATACTGTCTGGTAGATCTGAAGACACTCCATTGATTATAGGAGAAAGGTTTATGATTTACTGACGGTGGTGGAGGCAGGTCAGAAGAATCCAGCCCTGTAATGATTCCTGCTTGTGAGACGCAGTGAGGGTGAGGAGCTGAAGCAGAAGGGATATTGCTTAGAGAAGATACAAGGCTGTTGTGCATGGCAGTCACACCCCTTTCCCCCAGCTCTGACAGCTGCACAGCACCTTTGCTTTCAACCTGGAAATCCATTTCTTTTTCAAAACGAAAATGCTCAGGGAAATAACTCAGGGGAGAGGAGCTCCATCTCATCAAACATTATGCATTAAGCAAGCAGATAAAAGATTTTTCTTCCCAGGAAGCATAGTCCCATCTCTGTAGTAATAATAGAAGTCAAATCAAAGTTGTCATTAGCGTTATTTAAGAATTAATCTCTCTTGAAACAACACAAGTGACAGTTGTGAGCTAATTTCGTGCCAGTGGGATCTAATCTGAGGGAAGTCATGGCTTGCATTTTCTTGCATTTCCTTTTATTTATTCATATGCTTGCAGTTTTGTGATTGTAGCACCAAGCTGATATCTCAGGCCTTACACCGCTCAATTTGTTACGAGCTGACTTTAAATCCCAAAGCGCCTTTTTACATATCTCAAAATACTCAAAGCCTTTTTTTTTTCCCTCTGCAAGTATCAAAATTCTGATAGTCTGACAGGCGAGTCATTAACTTGTGTCAAACTCCTCCCTGTGCTGTGGGTGAGGACTTTATGTGTTCTCCTCTGTGAACAAGGAAAACAAGGTGTAGAACTGCTGCAGGTGTGTTTGCAAACCTGAAAGAGTGCGAAGTGCCGCGTAGGACTGGGCAGCATCAGAAACGTGCTTCTGTACCTTGGTGCTCTGCTCAGAGGCAGTGTGAAATTCTCTGAGCAGCAGAGATGTGTGGTTTTGAGGCAAGGAGTCTTTGTTTTTATCTCCCTTGCTCTCGCTTAATGCGGCGTATTGACAGCTCCGATGTCCCTGGGTGGCTGGAGATTTCTTACCATATTCATTCCTTTTGATGCATGCATGTATAACCTGTCGGCCGGCTCGCTTTGTACCTAATGCTCAGAGGACATGGATTTGTCACAGCTCTCAGCTGCAGCATGTGGCATGGCACATCAGGCTGCACTGACTCATCCATGCAGCCTTTGAAGTCCACTTTCTGGTGATGGCACCGGTCGAGGTGGCAGCTGACACATACAGAATGACTTCAATCCTTGCCATGATAACCCTAAGGCTTCCAGTGGCTGGGCAGAAAATGAAGCTCAGCTCAGATAACATGGGTAGGGCAGCTCGTGTTGTGAGGCTTTCCTTTTCATAGCCTTACATGCTCAAAATGTATGTGGTGTAAAAAGGTGCGAGTTAAAGACGTGGCAAAACAGTTAGAAAATCTCTAGAACAACCAAGCTGTGCTTTGATTAAAAAAAAATAAATAATTGCCAGTTGTCACTTTGGGAGAAGACAATTAATTCTAAGTGCTTTTGGCTGTCCCAGTGGCAGGATGACCTTTATGTCAATAAATACAATAATTCCTTTTTGATTACAGAAGGAAGCAGCTTGATAATGGTAGCTCCCTATCTTCTATCATCACCTAAAGTGCAGGGGGGAGCAGACACAGGTCTGTCATTCTGATAAGCCTAAAAATTTGATCCTATGATGCAATGATTTAATAGATCCCACTGCTAGGAGTCAGAGCAGAGAGAGTGACTGGAGGATGGGGCAGAGCATCCTCCTCTTCGCGTTCCTTTAAAAACCAAGCAGCTTTTAGCTCTTTGGATTTGATGGAATCACAATTAAAAGAGAAAAGGAAAATATCACCTTCCGTTTGTTAACTATAAAAATGCAATCTGGCAGTGCTGCTGGTGGTTTGCTATTTCCCAGGTCAATAAATGGCTCCCCTGACTTTAATAAACATTGATGCTGCAGGCTTGTTCTACAGTGATTGAACCTTTTTATAGTTTCAACCGCTCTCGCATTGCATGAAAGCCTGAAGATTTTTTTTTTTTCCTTTTTCTTCAGGAGGGTTGGTTCTGATTGATTAAATTGTCATTTTCTGAGTTAGTTGCTGAATTAAAACTTGGCATTTTTAACCGTGTGATTTGTTTAAAGAGACAGCTTTTTGATACGGCAAACCAGCTGAGAATTTTTAAGCAGTAAGAGGAAATTTTACTCACTTTGTTCTCAGCCTTTCATCACTGCATGACAAAAAAAGCTCCTGAAAACAATGTAGAGGCTCTGATATAAAGAGGAGGTACTTACATTCATACTCGTTTCTTTATTTCATCATAGATTGGATGGTATTGTATTGCTTTTGATTAGTAGTTGGACACTTCTTTGCTGTTAATGTGTATATCCTTCCAAGGACTGGGGAAGGAGTTAGAGATGTAAATGTGAGTGCCTCCCGAAGGATATTAACAGTAAGTGGCAGGACTGTACTTTGGACCAGCTGAATTATCCCCTAATGAGCACAATGTGTTTCTTTACACTGAAATGTTGGGCTCTAAGCACTCCTAAGTCAAATAACAACAAGGGTTTCACCTGCATCCAGCCCATGCATGGTTCAAAGACCTTGTAAGTCTTTAGATACTGAGAAAATCACGTCCATGTGATGTGTTCATTCTTTGGTTTAACTGGCTGCTGCTTGCTTTCTCTGTGGTTAACTACTGGGTTTCTAAGCCTAATTTTTTTCCTCTCCTTTCTTTCTTTCCCCTAGTTTAATGCAGAATTCCAGACAGTAAAACAGAAATGAATGAGACTCAGATTAAAATAACACGTGTCCAAAATGTCTTTGGTAAGAAGGACCAAGAAAACTGTTTTGTAAAACATAACGGGATGTTTTTAGCTTTTGATTTACAGTGCCTGCAGGGGAAATGGAATAATCTGACGGGCTGAATATGGGAGATCTTACGTTTGTTCACTGCAGTGTTACCCTGGTTGGACTCTGAAACTGTGCTTAGTTGTGGAAATCTCAGGGCGTCAGTATGAAATACTGAAGTCCAATTATACTTCTGCTTGTACACTTTCCTCTCTGGCTGTTTCAGCGTCTGTTCTGAAATAATAACTTACGACAGCACAAAGCTGAATTTCAGCAGCAAATTATACCCCTGGCCTCTCCATTTAATTGCATGATTCTGCAACTGAGCCGCAATTCGTCTTGGTCCCTTGGATCCTTTTTTTGCCTGTGTTCCTGTGTTTGTATACCATTCATTCAAAGCCTTAAAAGTGTTCAAAATAGGTGCATGGGAGGAGGGAAAATTGTGAGACAAACATTTTGACTTACCAGTCAGCAATTCCTGAAGACTTTTCACTAAACAGACAGTGTAGATCTCAATAATTCTGGGGAATGATGTGCTGCAGTCCGTGGATGCTTACCTGGTTGTCCAGAAGAGGAGTCAGGAGGCTGCTTTGCAGGTCACAGTTTGGGCCAAGGTCTTTGTGGGATGGCCATTTTCTCCTGTAGTATCAAAAGTGGAAGCGGAGCCAGGGTAGAGGACAGGGTAGAGAACTGCTGTGGGCCAGCATGGCACATCTGGTGTTCTTATCATCCTTATATTCAGCTGAAGATTTCACAGCAAGATGCTGATGCATGAGCAAATGTTTAATAACAAAAGGCATTCTGCAGTTATTAGAAAATACAATATGGAAACATTTTCAGGGGAATCACTTGAGTTCATTTCAGAATCATCTCAAGGCCACTGTATAAGGCAGGGAACAAGCTCGAACATGAAAAAGAGTAAAATGATCATTAAAGCTGTAATGATTTATATCATAACATTATGAAGTAGCACACTTTACTCAGTACAGTTCCTCAATGAATGTTTTCCTAATTTCCATAAGTAATTGACCTCTCATTAACAACTCATTAGAGAAATTGAGGTGATGTGACAAATGCAAACCCACCACAACAGAGACTGCCTGTGAATAAATTATTGAAAATGGATGGTTTCAAAAAGAAGACCACAGGAAACTTGATTTCTCTGACTGCAGAAGATGTCATTGAAATCTGTGAAGTAAAACACATCTGTGTGAATGTGTATAGCTGCACACTCAGCAGCTTTGTATCCATGTGGCTCGTGGCTGATTTTCTAATATAGTAACCCTTCTTGTATTCTTCATATTGTAAGTAACTGCATAGGAAAAGAAATTAGGCAAGTAGTTCATATACACATATGTAAGTCGGTTCATCTATAGACACCAAAGCTGAAAAAATGATGTAGAAATTTGGAACGTGGGCTAAGCAAGTGACTTAGTTTTTAAGGAACTAAATATCTACTGGCACTGCTCATTGGCTCCAGCTGAGATGTAGGACTTACCAGAACAGGACTAAAGCTGAATTCCTGCCCGTGAGCAGCTGTTTAAGAATGGAGCTGGCTACCTTGTCCTTCCCATAGCTGCTGTCAACCAGCACGTGAATGTTAACAAGCTCAGTAATAGGTTGCACAGTAATAGGTTGCACATACAGAAGTGTTAACTTTAATAACCTTCTATATCTTTCTTCTTAGGGATCAATAAATTGATTTCAAGCTAGTTCTTCATCACTGTAATATGGAGAAGAGTGAGGCTGATGTTTAACATAAAACTTTAAGAGTCCTGGATGCTCCTGGAGAAACCCAGAAGAAAACATTTCTCTTTCAGTATGGCCCTTAAAGTCCCAATGTATGTCTGAAATGTATTTTGACAGTATGTATTGACAGTCATTCGATTTATGGGTTCCACATTTGTGGCAAAGCTACATAAAGATGGGAAAGGCAAAGAAATCCCAGTCTGAAAGTCTAGTACAACAGAGACAAAATGAACTGATGAACTGTCCTGACCTTTTGCAGCACCAACTAGAAGACTGTGGGGTCTCTGAGGAGGATAAAGGCAATGGAGAGCTAATGTAAAACAGTGGAAAAAGCTGGCTTAGGTCTGTCCAGGCGAAAAGACCAGTGGGAATCTTGCTTTTTCTCATTTGGACAATTTGTCTGTTATCTGGTTACCCTTCTCACAGTTTCCTCCCTCCCCAGCTGAATTCTCCTGCAATGGGCCATTGCACATCACCATCTTAGTGCAGGTGACAATCTGTTTTGCTTTGCCAACCAAACTGTGGAGGAAAGGAAGCATTGAAGCGGTCGTGAGGAATTTCCTATTATGGAAGAAAAATGTGTTTATAAAACCTTACTCAGAAAAATCCAGCTGCTTAGCTTTCCATGACATTTGAAAACAAAAGGTTGAAGAGAAAAGAGATGATGGGTAAACAGTGAAGACTGATAGACTGCATCATGCCATGGGGCTGTACCAAGTGACTGGTTCTGTGTTACTGCTCCCTGTCTCTCTATTCTGCAGATTCTCTAACTCCTACTGGTTGATCTCAGCCCAAATGTAGAGTAAAATCTCCCCTCTAACGGGTTTTAGCACCTCTTTATAGATTCATGTGTGAACCGAGTTGTGAGGCTGGATAGGAAACAACGTATGAGAACAGGAAGCTGAGGATATGTTACCCAAACACCTGTCTTGCTTTCAACATCTCCTCTAGGATTTTGGGGATTGCCATAGAAACAAAGCTTTTGAGGTCTCAGATAACCATTACAGCTGTGTAAACCATCGTAATGATGTTTATTATCACATCTCTCTGCGCAGTGCTGTGTGCTCCCCATCAGAGCCCCCCCTTCCCACGCAGCCACACTCTCCTACGCTGCACTACAAGGATGACTCACGAGCAGAATTTCTTTAGGATTTAGAAATACGTTTGGATTTCAGCCAGCTGTGGAAAATATGCACACTTCCTCTAAGACCCCTACAGTACTCAGTATATTGCTTTACATATGGGATCTGAGTCAGTAATACTAAAAGCCTGAAGTTGAAGGAAGAGCAGAATGTGCTTATAAGCATGTTCCTTGATAAGGTGATTCTTTTTATCATTTGTTCAATCATTTTGTGTGAATGAAATACCTGATATATTGCAGGGTGGAAATAACACTCCTCAAAGGAGAAAATACTTTGTGGAAATAACACTCTGACAAACAGACAGTGTTCCTTACAGGGGCTGACTTTAAAGAAGTTGTAATACTAGGCAGAATGAGAAAATGAGAATATTATAATTACAACTGCAAACATGATTTCCAAACTTGCAATATCATGTCAAGCTAGCAAATCTGCAGATATTCAGGAACTCACCAAAACTGCCTTGGAAAGGTATGATAAATAACACCGAGAAAACAGCTATTTTTTTAACTGTTGTTGCAGCACGACTTTAGTTGTTGTATGCAAAATGGTTTAATGTCACCTTAATTCCAGCTTGCCTTGTGAAAAATGACCCTGTCAATTTGATAGAGGTAGAACATTGAGAAGTGCAATATTTTTTCTAATAGGCAAGAGCTGACAAAGATAGACTGAACGACGTGCAGCTGTACAAAACTGACCTGAATGTGAATTCCAAATGAAATTAAAAATATTGCTTTTAGATTTCACAGGGCTTGTTTTCTGTCTTTCCGTACTTGCTGGGCTTTGCTTATGCCATCTATAGTTCAGTTCAGCAGCAGTGTTATTTTCCTCGTCGATACAAGCTAAAGGCTAAATATTGCAAGGCGTTTGGTGATGCCAATATGCATTGGAACTCAGTTGTGCAGGGATCGTTTATCGACGCTTTTATTAGCAATTATTAGGAGGGCACTTTCCGTTTGCCTTCTAACTGCAGTAAGCTGGAAATGAGGGAAAGGGCAAAAATGCTGTGGGTGATTCCATCCCTTACTCCCCCAGCTGCTTAGGGCAGCTCTCTACACCTACAAGGATGGGGCCCACAGCCCCGCTGGGATCCTGCAGTGTGTATCATCACAGCTAGTCAGGACAAGCTTCGAGTGTGAGGGCACCATGGGGAAATGGAGAACATTATTTTCTTTGGATTTTCAGTGGCCACTATAAGAAGTCTGAACTTTTATCTGCTTCTCCCCTGCTCTGCTTTATAAACAAACATGACACTTTATTCTACAAAGTGATTTCTTTCTGAGTTATGGAACCACAGAAAGAGCATATAAAACCCACAAACCTTATTATTTTTGGATTCTTGAAACTCGGAATTGATTTAAACCAAGTTCAGCGAGCAATATTTCCTCTCTGTCTGAGAAACTATATCCTGGGTTTCAGATGAGTAAATTTTTATGGGCATGTTATAATTATAAACCCTTGAGAAACAGATTTTGTAACAGGGACACTGGCACCAAGCTTTGCTGTAGTTACTCTGCGCAGAGCTGACACGAGGAGGCTGAAAATCCATCCTCCTAAGAAGGAGCTTATTAAAAGACTGCAGTAGTTTTAATGACATTTCTTGTGACATCAAAATTATTTCATTTGGAATCACAGAGCATCTCTGCTGCTGCATTTTTGAAAGAGAAAATACTGCTGCAGCTTCAGTGCTATGAGCAGTGACTGAGAGAAGCAATCCAGAGAAATAAATCTGGGTTGCTACTCCATCCTCAGATGATGGGAAATGTAAATTAATCTGCTTAATTACAGCAGTGTGTAATAATCATCACTGGGAAGGCAGGAAAAATGTTTGGAAAGACCATATAGGTTTTGCAAATGATGTAGGTTCCTCTTTTCCTTCTAAACTGATGAATAATAGCTGAAATGTCAGTGATAACTGAACTGAAAATGAGGAGGCTTGGCTCACATCAGATGTATTTGGAGACTGATGTTCTTATTCGGCTCTGTAGAGATCCCAGATTGATTTTCTTGCAATACTTCAAGCCAAATGGATGTTTCCAAGCAGTACCCACTTCTGATTGGACTATCTCCTTACTATTTATCTAGTGCCATTTGTAAACAGGAATTCAAATCAAGTCGTAGTGAGGTGCTTGGCCCAAATATATCATGCCATAAGAGATTAAGTCCTGTTCACTGGATCAACCTTTAATTACACTTCAGCTATGCAGGTAGAGAGACACTTCACACAGATGGGCAAATGGTTTTATCCTGGCTCAGAGGCAGAGCTCCAAACCAAAGGTCTTCAGTGCTGCGAGGCATAGACCCATACTGCATCCTATAGCCAGACTTCCACTCATTTCAGAACCCAACATTCATCCTCTGGCAGCATGCTTCTTGGCTCCTGTGGGATCTCCTTGGGTTTACTCACCAGAGGATGAGCTAAAGCCTTGCTGGGCTTAAATCAGATGTGCAATATAACACACGGTAGCAACAGCATGTAGGGAATTTGGGACAGCAGACAGATTGCTACAGGCTGAACAGGGAAGAAGTTCCTCAAGGAAATAGCCCAGCTTGCATTACAGCCATTGGTGTTTGAGATATTTTTGCCAGCATGTATTTAATTGGTTTGAGAACGAAGTGGGGAACAGAGAAGCACAGAAAACGCAGCCTGTAGGCATCTGGGCAGCCAAAAAGCAGCTGCAATGGGAAGTGTGATGAGGTTGGAGGTTGGGAAAGTTTGAAGAATTTGAGAATCTGAGTGATTCCAGGCCCAAATGCAAAAGGAAAAACCCTTTTGTTTCCCCCTTCATCCAAGCCTGGTCATCCCTACCTGCACAGCTCATCCAGGGGCTGAGCCTGACCCCTACTCTAGTCAATGTCAGAGCTCCTGCTGGTTTCAGCAGAGGCAGGATCTGTCCATTTGCTGGACGATCATGTTTGTATTTAATACCCTGCAACTTAGAGTGAGGATTAGCAGAATTAGCCTCCCCTAATTTGTGTATCTCAGGCTGCCAAATGGCAATTAACTTTAGTGCGTTTGAATTAAAAGGGGAAAATTATTAACCACCCTTTCCTCACGCAATTATGATTTTACACTTTTGGAAAATTTCTCCTCAGTCTGAAAGTTGCCCACACTCCTTTGAGCCCACCCCTCTCCATATCCTTTACTTACTAGAACAGAATGCAATTTCTCACCCCGCTGCTTTCACGCACTCCTTCAGCCTGCCCAGTGCTCTCGTGGCACTGCATACTTTGCTGGTTTGCTTTGTGCTGATCCCCAGCTGCACAAAGCACCCAGGGCACTTTGCAGAGGGCTCACAGCTTTAAACTCACCAAGGATGACACCTGTGCCTCTAGCCCTTACCAAGAGTCACAGCTAGCTGCTATTTTGTGCAGCTTTTAACCATCCAACTTGGAGACTCAACACCACTCCTTTCCTTCTTCAGTGCAAAGGAGCCTTATTTTCTGCTTTATTTTCAGCCCAGAAGCCCAACAGTATTCTGGGCTACACCAAAAGAGGGGTGGCCAGCAGAGAAGGAAGATGACTGTCTTCCTCTGCTCTGCCCTTGAGTGTAACCATCTGGACTACTGCTCTCTGATGCAGGGAGTATGCAGAGCTGTTGGAGTGAGTGTAGAGAAGGGCCAAGGGCTGAAGCACCTCTCCTATCAGGTGAGGCAGAGAGAATTGGGATTGCTCAGCCTGGAGAAAAGAAGGCTCCGGGAGGACACTGTTGCAGCCCTCCAATACTTGAAGGGAGCTTGCAACAAGGAAGGGGAACCAACTTTTAACACTGTTTGATAGCGATAGAAGTAGGGGGAGTGGCTTTATCCTAAAAGAGACGAGGTTCTGAACAGATTTTAGGAAGAAGTTCTGTTCTCAGAGGATGGTGAGGCACTGGCACATGCTGCCCAAAGAATTTGCAGATGCCCCATCTCTGGAGACATTCAAGGCCAGGCTGGATGGGCAGTGAGCAGCATGAGCTGGTGGGGGGCAACCAGGCCATGGCATGGGGGTTGGAACTGAATGATCTTTAAGTTCCCCTCCAACCTCAGCCATTCTGTGATTCTATGGTGATTCTGCTCTTCCTTTCTTGCACATGCCCAACTGGACTTTGCCTCTGTATGCACTCAGGCTTGCAAGACTCCAGTTGGCGCTGAACATTTTGCTTTCCTGCAGATATTTTCCACAGGCATTCCCTCCCTGGTATATGAAATAGTGGTTCTTATCTTAAAATTTTACGTTCCTAGGAAAGAAAATACAGTTTTAGGTCTTGTTAGGGGGATAAATGTGTATATATATGTATATATATATATATATATACACACACACAAGAACAGATAGCTTTTGATTTATGTATCACCCTTCTATAATAAATACATTTGTAATAACATAATGAAATTTTTGAACAAAAGTTCTTTTACAGAAGAATAATCTTTAACTGGTGTGAAATGCCTCACTGGGACTGTGTCAGGTTTTAATTTCAGTTTGAATAAATTATTGGAGACACCAGGCTAGGAAAGATAAAGGCGAATTTCATCTACTTCCAGCTTGCCATAATGGAAATAATAACTACTTTAGCCAAAAAAACAAGTTTCCAATTAGTTTCTCTAAAATAATATTATTCCCCTTTATATAGATACTGTAGCTCATTTTGAAACCTAATTTTGATAATATATAAACATTTCTAAAGCAGCTATTCCCACCAAAAGAATGGCAAGAGCAGACTTTGACAGTACATATCGGGAGCATATCAGTACTGAAATACAGTCTTTGCTTCTCTTTAACTGAATCTTACAATGAAAGTGGAAAATCAATTTAAAGTTTGCTCAGTGATGAAGACATCTGTCCCCAAAGACTTTATTTTAAATGGCTGGATGGCGATCATTAGACAAGATATTTTGAAGTTACAAAATTCATTTATTCTGGAAAGAAATACAGATTTTTTTTTTTCCCTTTAATGAAAAATTAATGTACTTTGTGGGGAGCTTCAAGAAACAGTAAAAGTGAAATAGTACTGACTCTGAAATGCAACTGAAAGGAGATGATTTATGAAGCATTTTAAAATCAGAAGCCAACACTAATGTTGTTTGGCAGACAAAAAAATAAATGCCCTCAAGATGAGGTTAATGTGCTAGAAAGGACCCTTTGAAGGGACATAAAAGGACTATGCTCAGTCCCACCCAGCAATCACTTGTTACAACTGCCATTAACGTCTGTGCAATTGAGCTAAAGGAAAAGTTTCTGTTTGAGAAATAGTTTGTAGACAAGGGAAAGTCAAGCTCTGACATCCTATGCAACATTCTGTACTCACAGAGATATCATCCATGAGATGGGCAATCACAGTAGGAATCTTCCTGGGCTCCCTAAGTCCCTCCAGAGGCTCCAGCAGGCAATGAATTGGCAGCTGTCTTCCTGCAAAGGCAAAAGGTGAAGCTCCGGGATTTGTCCTGGACCTCAATTCCCAAACCTCTACGCTCCCAGCTTCTGCCCCATACCTTACTAGAGCAAAGCTCAAACCCCTAAAGGCCCTGAAAAGCACAGCAATTTGGCCAGAATCACAGCAGCTGTGGAGCTCTGCAGGGGCTTCCAGCTGCTCTTTGAATCCACAGGGCTGGAGGCATGTGCCCTGGGCTTTAGTTGTCTAAATGAGCATGGCATCCCAGCACAAGCATGGCATCCCAGCACATAGCCATCATGTCTGACTAATGTGATGTCAGCGTGGTGGGTTCTGCCTGCACAGTAATGAGTGACAAAAACACATATGGTACATGGCCTGAACTCTGACCGTGTGTGCAGGCAGCCCAGGGGTGTAGCCCCAGCACTCCAATCGACCCCTGCCATAGCAAAGGGAAAAAAGAGGAACAACTTTCAGAACTCCAAACACAGTCCAGAAAGACAGCATGAAGTAAAACAGATGTATCCAACATTTTTTTTTAATTCTAAGATTGCATTTCATAGAGTATAAACTTCTCATTATCACGTATAGATGTGTGTGCAAAACTGCAGTGGCATAGATCTTCTGGGAGTCACTGATAGTTCCAGTGGTGTTTTTGTAAATTTGGGCACCTTCTGGTTTACTCTTGCTGTAATTATGAATCTACGGTTGGAGAATAATGGAAAAGTATCCCATGCAGAAAGCCTGGCCACATAGCTGGCATGTATATTTTATGAAGGCGGCTCAGGTTGCTCATTGAAAGCTGCTTCTGGTCTTACTGGCTGTGGTGTGGGGTCCTTTAACCCAGTACCTTGCCTCTGGTACAGCCAGCATGAAAATACAACAGTGGAAAGTATAAAGATCAGGCAGGAGGCAAGCATAAAATAATTATCTTTCACATTAGATCTCAGCCTACCTTTTGTGTAAGTCCTTGCTCCCCAAGTTTTATGTGATTACGGAGAGTAAACCTCTGGCTGGTGGTGGGACATGGTGTTATCAAGAGACTTCCAACTCTTGTGATGGCGTTGTAAACTGCCAACCATCATCACCCATCAGGCTGATGTTTGTCCATAGAACCATCCAAACTGTTCTGAAATACCATGTTTGCAAACATCAAGTGCTGTTAGTAGATGTGGGGCACTCTGAAAGAAATCCTCACTCCCCACGAATTGCAGTAAATAATTAGAGCAGTGCAGACAGTTTGTCTTGCAGAGAAGGATGGTAAGAGAACAAGGGCAAAGCTGGGCAGAAGTTGGCAGGAGTCATTTCTCTTTGTATGTGTTAACATGCAGCAAGATACACATTTACATTTGCTCCATCCTCTCCTGTAAAAGATGTTTTATGTGAGATTGGGAACAGACACAAGCATAATAACAGCATCCTTTAGGTGGGATTGGCTACAGGTGGGATGTGCTGAAACCTCACCGTACCCAGCACAAACAGAAGGGATATTTCACAGAGCTCTGTGGAAGGTAAAAGGAATCCTTGATTTGAGAGTTGGAATGTGGAGTTTATATTCCATGAAAACTGCCTCATGAAACTGTGCGTTAAATGGCTTCTTGGAAACGTGCTGCCCAATAAGTAAAACTAATAACTCTACCCGTGCAATAAGGCAATGAGTCGGTGGCAGTGTGGGGAAATAATGGAACAAGAGGGCCATTCATCACCTGTGTGCTGAAGATCTTCCCCACCTGGGGAGGGGAAGGGAGCTGTCGCTTTGTCAAGTTGCAGCCAGAAATCACTTGCTGGAGAAATGCTACAATTTGCACTTGGTGGAATGGAAACTTAAAACTGACATAAACAGAACCACTCAAAAATAATGAAATGAATTTCTGAGAGGCTTTATCTCATTCCAGGTTCAGCACCGGCAGCTGAATTTACATACTGCAGGAAAGCAACTGCAGGGGTGGAAACCAAGAAAATGCTGTTAGAAACATAAGTGGTGGAGCAAAGGGATCCCAGGAGAGCAGAGGAAATTCAGAGCTGCTGAACGTTTCAGAGTAATCCTTGAGGACTGAGCTTCTCTCATCCCTCCCATGCAGGAAGAAAAGAGTTAATACACATTGTCAGTGCCTGGGGAATCATTCATGGGGGATCTTTTGACAGAGTAATCTTCCTATTTAGAAGTATTTTCTCATTATGTGTAATAGGATGATGAACTGAGAAATGATCTCAGCCACTTATGATTCTAAAAGCCCCCAGCCTGAATAATCTATGCTGATTTAGAGATAATAGCATCAGAGACATAACTCATTTAGCACAGTGTCCATTTACTCACTCTGAAGACTTTCACTTTCCTACACCAATTTTTATAGACACTTGTAAAAAGTTGATAATGATATAAAAAGAATAACGTAATAAAAAAATGACAAGTGTGCGGCGAGAGCCACTTTGTCCAGGGATGCACTACAGACATACAAAACCTGTTCCTAATGAAGTGCAATACAAATTCTAAGAGAAAGAAAACGCAGGGAGCGCTTCCCTTCTGCACTCATTAAAGTCAAACAAGCGGGCAGAAAGGATGGTTTTGTGTGCAAGAAGAGGCAGTGGCACTCAGCAGATGAGAGCTGTGCGCTCCCTGTGCCACTGAGAGCACGTACTGCTTCTCTGCTGGGGTTTCTCTTTGGTAAGGAAGTGGTGCTGAGCCTTGATTTCATCGCCGCACCTGCTTAGACTTTGCACTTTCGGAGGCAGAAGTCATCTTTTATCAAGTCTCTCTACAGCGCCTACAAGAGCTACATCTCTGCAGTGGGCTCTGCGTTCTGCTATAGCACATGTTATAGCTCACTAGCAGAGGCAGCTGTCCCCAGTTGCTCAGCATTACAGCCAGCACTTTCCCCATTCTGCTTCCTCATGCAACATCTTATTTGCAGGAAAAAGTGTTTTCCCATATGTGGGGCAACAAATGTCAGGCTGACCTAAGGAGCACACTTCTCTCCTCTTCAAAAGGTGGTGATGAGCTATTTCAAATGCCAACTATGTCATCCTAAATCATCTTTCATTTCTTTTTTTTTTTCTTTTTTTTTCTTTTCTTTTTCATGTCACAGAAACATAGTTTGCACTTTCATGTGTCCCATTGATTGTAGGCAGTTTTCATATTTCCTGAGCTGATCATTGGAGCTTACTCATAAACTGCGTTTTGTCCCGGAAGGTCATCCTGAATAATTTGGGGTCAGACACTGGAGTAATCACATGCAGCACTGCAGAACAAGGGCTGAGTGTTTTATTTCTAGGCAGGAGGGCCATGAAGAAACAAGGAATAGTTTAACCTTGACTCTGCAGTTTTAAGAAAGAGCTGATGATACAACTGATCCCATACGGTGCTGGTTGCCTTTCAGAAGAGACAGCCCTTTTCTCTCCTCCACTCCCAAATGCCCTCTCCAAGTGGAAATCCTAAATTTCAACATCACCCTTGGGAAATGCCAGATTGCCTTCTAACTGATTCTCTTGGCACGTTCTTCCTTTCCTCTAACCGACTTATCTGTCCTATGAACTCAGCCCCATCCTTGCAGGCAACCAGGATGGCGGTGTAGCTTCTCTGCACCCTCACGTCTGCCTGAAGGTTTTGCATTCCTCCACTTCCTTTTTTTTCCCATGCTGCTTCTTTCTGTGCTGAGGCCTCTCTGGAGTTAGATTCCTGTTTGATTATGTAATAAAGACATGAATTATTAACAGTATATAAAATATTGACAAACTGTTCTCTGAGATAGAACAGCTTTAAAGTATTGATTATGAACCCAGAGAATTATAATTAGTTTCTGCATAAGAGATAATTAAGTTATTATCGTTTCTTTTTCTTCTAATATTGTGATGGATAGCAGGTATTTAAACTGAACTCCATGAAATCTTATGAAAATTAAGGCAATAGGTTTACAGGCACTCAAGATAATGGGAAAATAATGCATGATGGGAAAGCGTTTACATTTTCGAAGAGCTCAGCTGGCAATGTCTGCTTGCTGCGTAATGAAATCAGTTCAGGTTTGCTCTGGGGAAACTCCTGGACACAGAGGTGTGATTGACTTCAGTGGAGGCAGAATCTCGTTTCAGTTTGGTTCTGCTGGAAATCAAACTGATGCTGCTGTGCTTTGTGGGCTGGAGCACATTCTGAGCCTTGTGACTGCTACCTTCACGTTTGGCCGGGAGGTACCATCTTACAGATATTCAGTTTCTGTAGGTTTCTTTGAGAAGCTCACAGGCAAAACCATGGCAGTTAGTGTCGCTCATCAGGATCTCAAGGTGACATGATATTGCTAAGTAGTTTTTATGGGTTCTGATTGATCTGGCCCTTCACTTGCTTGTTTCTCCTCTCCCTGCCTTTTTCTCTGCTGTTTGTAAGGAAAGAAGAAGCTGAAATGGCATGCAGCAGGTCACAATTACTGGGACGTCATCCCAGATGATCTCCTGGTGCTCTCTGAACACAAATTACCTATTCCTATGGAGGCCCTCTCAGGCTGGTGCATCTGCCAAGAGAAAATCAAGTAGACAGAGAATTTGAGAAGGTTCCTCCACCCTCATGAATCAGGGCAGGATCAGTGATGCCAGAAATGTTCCCGATTAGATCTAATTTGTTCCTGAGTCCCCCAGAGACAGAAATTTCCCAATCTCCCCTAATCAGGTTCAATGTTGTGTTACTTTAGGGTAACATTTCCTAGTGTAGAACTTTGTACATTCAGGAGCTCAAAGCAAAATGAAATTAAGGGACAGGTTAAATTCAGAGAGCAAATTAGGGCTATGGTTTATCTTATGAGGAAGTACAGAGATTGTGTAATGTACCTGGGAATTTGCTGCTTCACTTTTGGATTGCCTTATTAGAGCTCCGGGGTCTAATACAACAACCAAAGGGATGTGAGTCATAGAATCATAGAACATCTCAAGTTGGAAGAGACCCATAAAGATCAGAGCCCAGCTCCTGAGTGGCAAACCCACCACACAGCCTAACAAACCATCCAGGGTGGCCATGGGCATCGTAGGGTGGAAATTCAATCCAAAGAAACACTGGAATGGAGAGACTGGGGATAGAAAAGCATTAGAAATATATTTGTAGATCACAGAATCATGGAATCACAGAATGGACCTCAAGCTCTGTCTTCAACAACTCAGAAAACACATGAACTCTGCTAGTGAATGCAATATGAGGATTTCAACAGGTTTGTGTAGGCCAATCCCTCTCTGAATGTCCAAAAAACAGCCAGGAAGCCTTACAGTTGGCTCTTGTGAATAGAAGAGGAGCCTGGCAGAAGGGCTGAGCTGCACGCATGCTGAACATCTCCCAGACATGAAACCGAGCTGAATGTGCAGCTGTCCATCAACACACAGCGCTCCGCCAGCCGCTAATAGGCGACTGTGGCTGCTCTCATTGTCTGATGAATGTTTGAAGGCTCTGCGCTCTTCTGCCTCGTGAGGAGATGTGAGCATCCTTGGCAGAGGGCTCTGGTCCTGCACAATCACCGTCTTCCTACAAAACTCTTTGGATTGCAGCGTCTGCCCACCCTGTGAGCAAAACAGGGCTGCTAATTGAAAGTGAGCGCTCCCTCCTCACTCTCCCTCCCAGCGCTGCGTTTCTATTGCGTCTTTTGTTGGCTGCACATCGGCTGTGCTTCCCTTTCTTCCTCGGAATAAAAATAATCCCTGCTTCCCTGCAGCACATGTGAAAACGTATCCACAGATACATAGGCTCTAAATGAGAGCCGTGGTGTGCTTTGGAAGGCAGGAATGTTTCAAGGGGCTAAATTAATCCCTCACATTTTCAAGGTGCATGGGGCTGACTGAAATTCCAGCTCCCACTTTGGTTAAGGCAAGGTGGAGAGTCCACCTCCAGTGCCAGAGGGTGGCAGCTGGCTGTCCTGCAGGATATGTCCTCCTGCTGTTGCTTTTTCCAGCCCTTTGACTGGAAATATCTGAGATGCTGTGAAAAAAGTTTGCAGGGGAAAAAAAAAAAAAGATGGGATGTGGTGTTTCGGGACACACACTGCCTTTTCTCCAATGAAAAGTGTTACGTGGGCAACGAGTGCAGCTGTGGTCCTTCTAAAATTGCATCTCAGTACTCTTTCCTATGAGCCAGTAGTAATTTTGGGCACTGAGGACCAAATCTCCCTGTGGAGAAGGTCCTGGTGGATGAAAGGCTGCACATGAACCAGCAGTGTGTGCTTGCAGCCTGGAAGGCCAACAGTATCCTGGGTTGCATCAAAAGAGCAGGGAGAGGGAGGTGATCCCAAATAATTTGCTGATGTCCCATCCCTGGAGGTGTTTAAGGCCAAGCTGAAGGGGGTCCTTGGCAGCCTGATGTGGGTGGCAACCAGCCCTCGGCAGGGGTTGAGGCTGGCTGATCTGCAAGGTCCCTTCCAAGCCAAGCCGTTCTATGTCTGTATGATTCTGTGAACAGGCAGGGCCTGGATGAGTGGCAGCCAAGACAGAGCACCGGTTGCAGGGAGGCAACTGCATTCTGGCTCTGCCAGGCTGCATGTTCTTATGGAGGGTGGCAGTGAGCTCAAATCCTGGCTCTTGCAGGTGGGCCAGCCCACGTCGTGATGCCAGCCCATATCATGGTGTCATCTGGTTCCCTGCAGCCACAGATAGCAGTGCCATCAGGCAGCACCGAGGAGAAGCTCTGCTTACTGGTTGCCTTGGCTTTGGCCATCAGTGCCTTCTTTCATTATTTGCCCAGACCCAGCAGCTGAGAAATGCCAGACCTCTGGCAAGTGATTAGACCAAGAAATTCCAGCTTCTCACTCCCAAGCAGGTTGAGGGTAATGAATCCATTGCAAATCAATGTCCCCTATCAGTGGTGGAATTGTTGTGGGAAGTATCACTTGTGGCTGCTGGCTTGGAGAGCAGCCATCTGAAACAGAGACGAGAGGGTTCAGAGATTACCCTGAAAAAGTGAGGTTTGCTCTGATGGAGACATTTCCCTGGGCTGTCACAACAAGCTGCTTCTAGCTGGGTTACTCTTGCAGAATGTAAAGTCCCTTTGTAAAAAAAGGCAGAGATGCACTGCTTCAGAACAGCTGCTATTTGGAAGCAACAAGTAACTACAAGCCTTTCTGTGTTTTTCCCAGTTTGAATACAAATACAGCATCTTCTACAACCAGAGGCAGAGTAAACACTTGAACAAAAAGCTTTGCATCCTTTGCATTTATTCATCTCTTGCACATACATCATTATTAAGCCTCCTTCTGCTCCCATACTAAAACCAATTGTCTGTATTGGTGTTATGATGAAGATGGGACCAGCAAATGTATATGTCAGCAGTATTTTTGGAAGGCTACACTGTACAAATGGTCAGGTATCTGGCTTTAATTTTAGAACTGAAATTCTAGTGCTTCACTCGGACTTTGGATCAGAAAAGATTTCTCCTATTGTGGAGGGGATGGAATTTGTTACCTTCACACAAACAAGGCCACACCTCTTTAACACACGTTATGGAATTTAAATTCTTCCTGTCTTCCACCTCCTTCTTGGAGGTGCACAGATGTGTTTCTCGTGATGCCATAAGGACAAATCTCGGTTAATCATTGCACATAACTTAGCATGACTTTTGGATGGATTGCATTTTATGGCATTGCTCACTCTGTAGAGCTCCACCATGTCTAAATTCTTTAATAAATCCCTCCCACCCCCTTCCTTAAATCAGGATTCCAAAACACTTGACACCTGGTTCTTACTGTGCACTCTTTCTCCCATCTTCTTTCTAAATGCTTGACACAACTGGGCAGAGCTGACTTCCCATTTTCTCCACGTGTGACACTGCTCGGTGGCAGCTGCTAAAAGAAGAGCCCCATCATAATCAGAGTGTTTTGCCTGTAGCATAAGGCATTTCAGAAACATTGAAAAGCCAAAAGGAAATAGAAGATAAGTTGGAAATCACGAGCTGAAATGTGCACTTCCATTTCAGAGATTAAATTAGGAAAATTTATTATCGTGAATATAGAACAGTATCATCAGGCAGCCTGACAGCTCATCTGGGCTCATGCTGGGCTGCTATTGAAAGGATGTGGGCTGACATCCTTTGGATTCTCACACTGCTGATATCCAAGGGTTGGATTAAGCTGTAGGGCAGTGCAGCTTGGTGGGGAGAAGGAGAGGTTCCTGCTGCAGCAACCTGCTGACTTCAGCACTTTGGGAACTCAAGGACAGCTAGTGTTCCTATTATAAAGTACTGCTGACCCATAAGCTGTGAGAAGGAATAGGAACGTAGTGGTGGAAAAATTTGCACAGCTGGAGAAACTGAGATCAAATAAAACAGTCCTATGGAGAATATAATGGGCAGGTAGGTGTAAGTGAGCAACTATTTCCTGGTCATCAGAAGTCCTGTAGCATAAGTGATGCAGCTGCAGTTTCATGGTTTTAGATAACATTAGGACAGTCCCCAGGGACACCATATAGGAAGAAATCTGAAGAGTATTTTTGATATCTCAGCCAATGTATCTTCAGAGTTATACCAGGGATCAAACCCCAGACTCCCTGGGGAACATGCTGAGCCCTGCAGTGGGCTTGGACTGCTCTGATCTATGGCTCCTGGCTTTGTTCATTCACTATTCCCATGGAAGGCATGAGCTCTCAGAACAGCTTTGCAGAGAAGATAAGGAAATTTGTGAAATATTCTGTTCCCTTATGTTAGCAGTAAAGACAAGGAGCGAGCCTGCTTCTTGTTGTCACTCTAGGCTATTCCATTGCCTATGTTAGCAAAGGAATTCCTCCATAGCTTATCATTGCTACATACTCCCCCTTTTCACCATTTTCTCTGTGTAATAAAGGAATAGGTGAAGAGACTGCTGTATGTTGTCAAGCTTAACCCCTCTTCCTGCTGAAAGCATGAGACAATGGAAGCAGATATCCCTCTTACGAGGAAAATCGGGGAGATGTCTCCAACATCTCTAAAATGAGGAAAATATCTTGGCCTCGATGACAGGGCACCTCATCTATGCACAACTGGTTGGAGTTTTCACGATGCCCAATGGTCATGGCCTCAGGAAATGCTTTACCGTCACTCAACATCCTGCAGCTGTGCACCAGCAGGAAAAATTGGGCCCTCCATACTCTTCAGCTACTGTGTGTGTAAAATACGTAATCCTAAAGCTCTTTGCTGCTTGGAGTCTTTTCTTCCAAGTGGAGAATTAATGCATGCAAGGGATGGAAATAACTTGTGGAAGTTGAGTGAGTGCACAGAAGTGTTACCACGGGGAGAGGCTGCCTCACAGCTTTCTCAGAATGAGGCAGATGCTGTTCAAGATGGTTTAATGCTGAGAAAAAAGAGATGCGGTCAGCAGGCTGTGCATATGGAGTAGGGTTACTTGTCCTCAGAAAAATTAAAAATAGGAAACTTTGTGTGCCAATTTTTCCTGCCTTCTCTCACAAACAGTCCCAATATCTAGCTTGGAAACCACTGAGAAGATGCACAAAGTGGAGAAATAAAGTGGCACAAAGCATGCAAGCAGGGATGCTGAGTAAAGTTTTGAGTCTCTGAGTAGTGGTACAGCCAGAGACAAGATGGTGAGGAAGGAGGAGCTTGGATGAACTTTCCTCCTATGTCTGAATAAAGACAGTTTGCATTAATATATGCTGATCTCTGCATGTCTCCATTAAGTGGTTTTACACATCTGTAATTATTTCCTATATAATTGAATGAAGGGACATTTATTCCAGAATTGCATATTGCTTGCCATCAAGACGAGCTTGACTCAAGCCACCCACAGAGCACAGAAATGAAACATTTTCTCCAATCAGCCGTCTCCCAAGCAAAACCAAAATGATGTCTTTGGACATTCTGATCCAAGTGGGGGGTCCAGCATTCAAAAGAGAGAAGATTATAAAAAAGGATTGGCTACAGGCTTGATTTTACCAATTTTATTCCTCCTGAACAGGGAAGCACTGAGCGAGGCAGCATGAGCAGAGCTGGCGCTAGCACCAAGACTACAGCACGGCCATCCTTGAAAGGATCTCACATAGACTAATTACAGCTTCTATCTGATTGATTTTTTCTTTGTCCTTTTCATATTTTTCCAGTAGTGCTTTTAATATCAGAAAGCCCTCTGGCTGTTTGACTTTCCCATTTCTGATGCACCCTGGGCTCCATTCAAAATGATGATACAATCCCAAAACCTTGAGCACAAGCCAGGCTCTCTCCTTCCCAAACTGGCAGGCTGCTTGGGAAGCAATGAGCATCTTTTTCACAGTTATGCATCTTGCATTTGACTCAGGTTGTTGTTATTATGCAGTACGTGTTTCAGTCTGAATAATAAAGAAAAGGAAAAATGTTCAGGTCCTAAGGGGGGGGGATAAAATCCACTAATCCAACATAGGCTTTATTTGCTTGATGTCTACCAACCAGTGTTGAGGATGGCAGGACTCCCAGAGCTTCAAACAGGATTAGAGAGTAGGAAATAAGACATTTATTTCAATTCAGATTTTTATTTAGGTTTTTGTTCTAGCTACACAGCTAGGTACTTGGACATCAGGCAAAAACTCTTGGCCACACACAAGCTCTGAAAATGTTGTTAATCTTTAAAATCAATATTGCATCTAGGAGATTGCTCACCTACCTTCATGTTTGTGACTGCTAATTCACCCATACAACACTTCTTGAGTCATTAACTATGTAGGACAAGGCATTACTTTCTCCTTATCACTTTCAGATAACGTGTGCCAACCTTATATTCATTACATGCAATGCAATGTAAAATACATTATTACTATTTACTTGCACCAGCGGAAAGGTTCAAAACTGTTTTGTGATTTCTGATTTCAAACGCTGGTTAAAAACTACTTGAGCACACCTGACTTATTATGTGAGAGTGTGCTGAGCCCGCATAAATGTCGTGTAGCCCTTCTGATCCCAAAATAAGAGTTGTCCCATTGCTAATCAGTGTTCCCATTCTTACACTATTAGTTGAATCTTGCTTTGCTTATGAGTCAGAAAGCTTGAAATAGAGGCTGTGAGAATCAAACAATAGGATGGTTGCTGTAATTTCCTAAAGCTGCTGTATTTGATTTGCCTTTAACTCAGTTAAGTATCTCGGCAAACCCTTACTTTGAAATCTGTAGAGGCTCAGCATCACACCCTGCTAGGCCTATCAACAGATGGAGGATTCCTGCAGGCAAAACGTAGATCTTCATGCTACTATTTTTTTTTTTTTTTGTCATAATACAAATCATGCATTGAAATTATTGGTGAACTCAGAGACTGACAGATTTATTTGTAGCAGAAGGTGGCCCTGTAAAAGCGTGGGACGAACAGACAGAGGTGATAGGGACTGGCCATCCATGGGCTGACTTCTGTTTGGGGAAATGTGAGAGCTCATGGTAAACAAGCAAACCAGGTTTTCAGTCTGGAGAGCAGTTTGGAAAAGGAGACAGCATTCGGGTTGCAAACATGCAGCGTGAGGAGGGACCCAGGGTTTCCATCAACTCTTGCGTAGATGAGAGCCATGAGCTTCACATGCTGGGCATGGAGGATAAAGCATGGAAATTGTGAGGACATCAAACACAGTCTGTCCCCTTTCATGTGGAGATGAAAGCGATCATCCTTGCGTTGTTATCCTCCTGATGCCCTGGCACAGAGCCCTCCAGTCTGGCACAGTCCTAGCAAAAAACCTATAGCTTCAGTTGGAGGCTGCTTGCCTCCAATGTATGGGTATTTGACAAATAAATTGGAAGGAACTTAAATAAAAAAGTCCATGGATTTTCTCTTTACTCACTTGTTAACCTTTTCTTCATTAATCATTAATCTTGGTGCTCTTGGACAATTCTCTTTACAAACAAAGCTCTTTTCTAGAAGTACTTCCCAGGGAACTATTTACACCAGTTGCCCTCTGTGTGCTGATATTGTCTTATTTAAAAAAAAAATACTTCCAAAATCAGCTGTGGGCTTAAAAATGCATAAATATATACAAGTACAGGTGAGCCTTAATGTACAACGCAGATGCAAAATGAAATTCAGTCATGCAGAAAATCCAATGACTTATTATAGATGAATGGTATGGGAAGTACATTTTGTCTAGTCTCAAGGCATTTTAAAATAACTGTTCAGCATCTTCTCACCTGAATGTATTGTCTTATTGATTTTGAACTGACTTTCGCAGATTAACTCCATCTGCCTTTTTGGCTGTCATGCTTTCAAATCCTCAACTGCCCAGAAAATGGTGCTGCTGCTATTCCCAAGGATGTTTTTATATGGCTGCTTTAAGGTGAACTAGAACAATAGCCTAGAATGAGAGCAGCAGAAGCATAACACTCCCAGCTGGGAATAATGAGCATGCAGCTTCAGCTGAGCTCTGATGGGAAATGTGGGCCTTTTTAAGGATTAACCATTTACATAACCAGGAGAGGATATTTTCAATCGGAACATTTTGTCAGTTTTCACTGTGCAGTGTGGTCAAACATGAAAGAAATGTCAGGTCACTTATTACACCAATTTATCTACCAGCTAAACTGCTTCTTCTTAGGCCTTCTGGCAATGTTCAAGACTTCCTAAGATATGTCAGGCTGCCCCAAGATTCCCTTTTATCAAGTATATCATTCTTTGCAATAAAGAACAAGACCCATTGGAGCAAAACACCAGGGCAGAAAAAAAGAAGGAAGTCAAACTCTGCAGATATGGGAGAAAAATGAGATCTTCTCTCACTTTCAGGCTTGGCATTGCAGTTCAGGGTTGGTTCACTAATCAGAAACTCAGGCTGAAAGTGTTCCTGGTTTGTGCAAGCAGTGAGAAAGCCCATTGGAGTGTGCGAGGTGGTGGGAGACTGGCTGTGCAGTTTTGCCGTGCTGATGCTTAATATAATCTTCAGTCATGACAAATTTATGCAGAGTGAGAGCATTTCAAACATAGCAAGCTTTAATGCTGTCCAAACACCTTGCTGTTCTACAAACAGCATGGGCAGAGTTCAAATATATCTTCGAAAATCATAAAGGCTTCAGCATCACTGATGTATGAGTGCTCTTGGAGGCTCCCTGGCGCACACCTGTATGGGAAGCTGTGGGCTGAGGGTTGTTCTCTGGCTGCTGGGGGTGTCCAGGTACCATGAAAACGTGGGTGAAGAGTGGGATGCCAAAGCTCATCATGCTGCAGGTAAATTTATTACTCCAGAGTGATAGAAATGCTTGGGCATAAAGACACAAGCAATGACAGTTCAGGTTTGTAAGAAAGGCAATGATAGCAGTGGAAAGGATGCTTTCTTCGTGCTGCTGCCCTATTGCACTCATTTGTGTGGTGCGTGCCTGTGATCCCTGCCAGCTCATTGCTACACAAGTTTGGAAAATGCGCTTAGGCACATTATCACTCAAGGAAACGCTGGTGCACAAAGTTCAGCTGAGGAATGTGGTTAAGGCATTTTTCCAGAATGAAAACCTGAAGGCTTTATACCTTCACAATAAAGAATGAGGCAGAAATGATTCTAACACCTGGCAAAGCAAAGCAGGTGACTCTCAGGGCTTCGGCAGAGAAATCTCGAGCACAAATTCCCCAATTTCAGCTCATTCCATGATTCTTTCATCACAATTGGAGACGCTCCAGCTCTGCCCAACAGCTCCTGTAGCTCAGCAAAACGACCACAACAGCATGCCAGCAATCCTGACATAACAAGAAGGACACATTAATCTCACAGCTGGGCATAGCGAGCGGTAGCCAAAACTGCACATGGGGAAACTCAAGGAGTGATTCACCGTTATGGGTCGCGCTGTTCAAGGCAGCCCAGGGTACCAGGCCCCTAAAGGGCACCAGTGGTTTGGAGCACACTGTGGTTAAATGAGGTGCAGAGATTAAAAGCGTTGCATTTCTTCCGTCAGAACTGTAGCTTTGGTTTTCGGAAATGAATCACAGCAGGCTGGAAGGTTCCACACTTTTTAAAGATGAAAAAATGTGTCAATTGTTCTTAAAAAACGAAACAACAACAAAAACCACACACAGAAACCCCACCAAATAGCAGTAACAGTGTCACCATTTACTCAAATGTGGAACAACAAGGGCTCTGCTAAGCAGACATCACTTCACCATAAGTATTAAGCTAATTCCCATCAGGAGACAGCTTTTCTGTCAATCATGTCTGGCTTCATGACAGCTTATGGCTTAGCTGCACCTATCTTGTATCATTTAACCAGACAGTATCTGTTTTGACATTCGTGACTGAGATACTTGGCTTGTAATTGGGAATGAGTACAACTGAGCAGAACAGAGCGATTTCTTTCCCAGGGATGGTTGTTAGGGTGACGTGGCATGCTGATGCTGAGCTGTGTGATAGAAACCTGCCTGTTAATGTTGCAGAATAGAGGAACCAAAAACTTGTACTTGATTGTCATGTCCTTAGAAAAAAGTGGAACGTCATGGAGATACACGAGCAAGATGACCACTTCCAGTGCTCTTACCCACATGTGTGCATTGGATTTGTGCAGAGCCCTGGCACTAAGCATGGGTGATGTGGGGCAGGCAGGACACCCTATTTCACACCAACCAAACAGAAACTGATGCTGGTGGTTAGACTATCACTGCTGGTGGTTAGACTATCACTTATATCAGAACAAAGCGGAGAAAGGAAGGATTTTACACTTGTACATCAGAACAATGCTGGTGTTTTTCTGAGTATCTGTGATATAAGAAAGCCAACAGAGCTATTGAAAACACAAACCAGGGAGAATGATGAGACTAGAAGAGAAGATTCAGTTCCTTGAGCATCCTTTGATGTAACCATTGCTGTCAGGTGACGGTCCTAATTAATGCAGGTATCTCATTCTAATTGCATGGATCAGGCCGCTTTGTCTTTTCAATAATCCATAGAGCTGTACCTGGCATTAATCTTATTAATGGGACAATTACACTGCCTACAAATTAATTTTCAGCATGAGATTATCTGTAGGATGTGATTGTGTGCAGAGAGATTTCTTTTCTTTCCAGCCCAAACTATTCTATGATTTTATTCCCTCTGAATTGTAAGGATGGGAATCTCCCAAGATTCTCCAGGTTATACAATTTAGATTCGCTAATTCGACCCCTGCTGTTGAGGCTCCAAATGTAGAAACAAAGCCATAATTCCTCCTTTCTCTCTGCCAGTGAATGGGAAGCTCCTTTCACCCAAGGCAAAAACCAAAGTTGTATAACCTAACAGTCAAAAGAAAATCCACTGTCAAAATTTCCCATTTCCAAAGTGCCAGATGTTACTATAGGAAGTTGTGTTCTTTTCCTCCTCTTGTCATTGGAGCATGAAAGCTAAATGCCCAATCATTCAGATTTCTGTGAGAAACACACACAAAAATTGAAGTGACAGCAGTATAACAGTGCTATGTTTCAGCCACCATTGACAATGATGTCTGAAGCTTGACACTGTCAGGAAGTCTAATGAAACCAAAAATTGACATGGCAAAAAGAAACGATTCCTGGCTAAAGCTTTAATTCCTGCACCCCTCCTTGGTTTTAGGTGCCATGAGTTGAAACGAGTGGCGATGGGACGTGCAGCATCCCAGCTGTGCCTCTACTTAACCAAAGGACCCTAAGAGTGGCTTCATTCAAACCCCCGAAGCAAACCCATATATCTCCATGCCATGAGGCAGAGGTAGTCACCACATGCGTGGGTGAAGGCACTTAATTTCCCTGGAAGTCACTACGTGCTCAAGACGTGTATCGATTTCCGTACCGCGCCTGTAAGTTATGAGTGATTTCTTTTGTAAGTGTCAGGTGAGAGACATGAATGGAGACCTAATTAAAGTGTATACAAAGTACATGCAGTAAATCTCTTTGGCAATGTCAACCTGCTTTAAAGCGGCCCGGGAGAGCAAACAAGATGGCATAAATGGAAGATAAAGAAATACTAATAGGCTGTGACGTTCCCAGAGCAGCAGCTTAGCTGGTGAGCTGCTAACAAAGTGGCTGGGGGTAGCAGGGAGAAGAAGTGCAATTCCCAGGGCACGTTCTGGCCCTAAAACACAAAACAATGGGAATTTTGCTGTTGACTTAAATAACAGCCCTATGGTCCTTCCCTGTGTTGTAGCCATTATTTCATAACTGTTTAAAATTAAAGCTATCTCTCCATCAGTGATCCATCCCTGTAGATTTTTATATAGATGTGCCTATCAGGATGGATAAAAACAGATGCAAGTTTTCTCTGCCTTCAGCTTCGGCTAGTCAGAAATTCTGGTCTGGAAGTTATACACGGCTGCTTTCTGCTTTGGGGAAATACCACGGCCAAGGTGATAAATACTAGTGGAAATAAATACTGCAGTATATTGGCTTGGGCACAGCACTGCACTAACTTATCTCTACGGCTATTTGGATTGGAGCTGGCTTGTGTGTCTGCACACAGAAGGCAAGATCCAGGTCAAGGTATTCAATGCCTGACTTCCCACGGTGTCTGTCCAGAGCTGAGCATCTGCAGGCTTTGGGTGGGTGTTTTCCTTGGTTTCTCCTGAGGAAGGCACTCAAAGTGTTATCACTTCTCTTTTATTTAAAAGATTGGTCCAGATTTGGCACTGCAATGCCTCTAAATTTCTGCATTGGTCCTTGGACAAGAAGAAAGCTATTCCCAACCTTTTATCTTGGCTGGGTGGCCTGGGACCTATTTACATTTTATTCAGCCATTCTCTTCATTAAGTCTGCACTGGGATGAAAGACTTCTCTTTAACCTCTAGGTTACCCTACAGTGTGCCTGTGCCCCTCTGGATAATGTGATGGAGTGGTGCACACAAAGAAAATCTGCTCATTTGTGAAGCCAGTCATTAATAAGAAACAAGATGGCTTTACCACGGGGATGCCAGCGTTACTTTGCTGACAATATCCCTTATGATCCTGGAGAAATTTTAATGGATTGAACAGGCTGATGTTGTCATTTTCAATTTGCTGAACCATCTGACAGTGTTCCCAACAATTAGCACGTACAAAATATGGAAATATGTTACCTTTTACATAAAAAAAAAAAAAAAAGAGTATGGGAAGCTGCCTAGAGTTGTATAATAACTTGTTATTCTGAACTGCTTGCTTTGTCTTCAAATAGATTTTTGGTACAGCAGAGTCACCCTAACCTTGGGATAAATTTATCTGTCACCTGAGTCAGTGCAGGGGTTTGGGATCATTAAAAGCTGACCAGGAATTAACCTGTGGTTGGGGCTGCAGGATGTGGCTGTGGGCAGTGCTGATGGACAGAGGGACATGGGGTACACAGCAGGGTTGATGCCCAGAGCCCCATCATGTCATCTGCTTGTCCTCTGCAAGCCCCAGCAAAGTGCAGCAGCAGGACCTGCCCAAGGTCATGAACAAAGGAGAAAACCGGGACAAATTAATGCCCACAGAGCAGGCAGTGCTGTGAGAGGTCATTCAGGCTGCTTGCTGGGACTGAAAGGTTGCTTTTGTTTGTGAAGTAGACAGGAGAGCATGAAACATATCTGTCAGCTGAGAGGCTGAAAGGAACATCTCATGTCCAGCCCCTGGAGGCAGCAGACATATCTGTTTTTAATGCAATAGCAGCTGCAGTCATTTTGGACCCTCCACATCTTCCATTAAAAAGAAATACATCTCCTGACTCCTGACAGAGTCTGTGACATGTGGTGACCTTATCTGCAAGCACTAGTGTTTAGGGAGGCATCCCAGCCCCTGACCAGCTGTGATTCTGTGTGGGTCTTAAAGGAGCATGGAATCAGACCCAGGTTGGTCCATCCCATCCCATCCCATCCCATCCCATCCCATCCCATCCCATCCC